>NW_005054464.1:697418-730558 GCF_000277835.1 Geospiza fortis | reverse complement strand
CCTGCTGAATCACTGTTTTTAAGCAAGCAGATGCTTTATAACTCTTCAGCTTCTTCTTTCAAAAGAATGTCTTGTAAAGATTGGGGAGCAGAAGATAGTTCTGTAAAGTGAGGAGTCTTGAGAATAGGAAGGTTTCATGTGAAACTAATGTGCAAAATTGAGTGCAGATGGAATAGTATTTTTCCTAGAAATAGTTTAATAACTGTTTTTGTATAGGCATACTAATAAACTTGCTTACTTTAACAATAAGTATTTTTATATCTAAGCCATTGTTTAGTTTATCACTTTTCAATGATTCTGCTAATTGGGCAAGTTTTGTTAAGGTACTAAATGTGAAGAGTGTGAGCTATGATGTCGTTCCTATATTCCCCATAGGATACTCCATAAATCAAATGTAATAGAAAAGAACAAGCTGTCTTGCTGAACAATACTAGTATCCACTAATGTAAAGGAACAGATATGCTTCATAAACCTATTAAAAGTTACAGCCAGCCAGGATTTGGCATTTAATAACCAGCAAGTCTAAGTATTTCTGGAACAGTCCTTCCAGAAGCTGTAGTAAAGCCTCTAGGCTTGAAGAAGAAAAATGTGTCTAAACTATGTGGCTTTTTTGAAGAGGAAAAGGTAGGAGGTGAAGATACAAGCAAAACAAGTATTTACCATCTTCAAAAACACCAAGAGGAAGTGAGAGCATGCTTAGGAGGCAACGTCAGGTATTGTTATTTTCAAAACTTTTTCCTTCTCACTTTGCAAAAGATTCAGCAGTCACAAATGTTTAAAATTTTGCAATGACAAGTTTTGTGCAGTGTGTAGCCTACAGTACTTGTACTCTGTGCAGTAGTGAGAGGCAGAGCTGGAGACCCATAGTCGTGATTTTACTTCTACTCCTTCCATTCACACAGGGATGCCATTTAGAGACCTTCCGTAGAGGTGATAGGCTCCTGCATTTGTTCTCCCTTGTCCCTTCCCAAAGGTTGCTGCTGGTTCTCCTCTCTCCCCCAAGTACCCTGGCAGTGCAGCCTCTGTTCTTCTTGGCTGCTCTGTGCTGCTGCTGGGTGATGCCACCAAATTTAACCTTGGATGTGTCTCAGTAGCAGGACAAAGCTGTCGTGTAGATTTCCCTGGGCTACTGTGGAAGAACTTTGCTATATGAATTGTGATTCCAAAATGGCCTATGCTACAGAAAACTCTAAGCCCAACAGAATTTGTTGACTCTTGGACTTCAGGGGTTTTAACCTGCCCACCATGCCACTGCTGTTTCTCTTCCTTCTCCATACTTCTGGGGTTTTCTTTGTTGATACATATTTTGGAGCTCATTTTTTCTCTTTGTTTTTCTAGCAGGCAGCAAATACTGCCAACTTCAGTCCCAGATGTGAAGTTTATGGGCAATGCTTTTTATTGGTACTTGACATGTACTTTTTGAGATTGCATAGCCACTTCTTATTCAGAATTTTAAAGCCAGGCATAAATAAGGTACATTCTGTCACCTTGCCTTTTAGTAGAGGTATTAGACATGCAGTGCTGGCACTTTCTGTGTGTATGTACTCATGGGATGATTGTCAGTTTCTGTACAAATGTGTTTTGCCACGGGTCTGTGATGAAAGATTTATCTTCCTTTTATTAGTGCATTCACACAAAGTCTTCCTTTCCCAAAGTGCTCTCAGCTCTTGCTGGACTTGGTGCTTTTTATCACTGCAGTTTGCAGACAGAGCTGAGTTGAACCTTACGGTACCTCTTACTCC
Source organism: Geospiza fortis (assembly GCF_000277835.1). Taxonomy (NCBI): domain Eukaryota; kingdom Metazoa; phylum Chordata; class Aves; order Passeriformes; family Thraupidae; genus Geospiza; species Geospiza fortis. Next base: position 728,816 of record NW_005054464.1, on the reverse strand, counting down.
ACAGCCAGGTGGCTCCAGCAGCAGAAGGGAAATGGTGTCAAGGTTGTTTTAGCCAACAGCTGTCCTTTCTCAAAAGCCTTTGGTCTTTCTTTGTTGATGATGGTAGGAAGTCTTGCTGGTAGTGAGACAATGAATATGCTTTGGTTGTGGATTGGGTGGGCACTGGATTTCCTGCCTGCCTGTACAGACCAGTGGCTCCCAGTGAAACCAGAGGGATCCAGGGCATCTGCCGAAATTTGCATCATACTGCAGTTGACTCTTGAGGTGGATGCTGTCCTGTACCTTGCTGGCTAGTCATTAGTACATTGATTTTTAGAGACAGTAAATGTCAGCATGGTGGAAACTTCCCTTCAAGCACACTGGAACAGTCCTGTGCCCAAGAACTATAAGCCCGTGTAAATATTCGCAGACCTTTGAATGAGCATGGGTGTAGGTGAAGTATTACAATGCCTAAGATTCAGCCCAGAGAAATAATAATAATACTCTTTTTCTCCACCACTGTTGTTACTACTTGCTTTTAATATATTTTCTTCTGTATTTGCCTCAGGATAGACATGGGAGGTTGAGGCGATGTTGTTATTCATTCTGTAGCTAAGGAGGAGTGTGTTTTGTAACAGTCGGTGCTGCTTCTGAAATGCTTCAGTTGTGGGATCTGACTGGGATGAGTTGGTTATCTGGTGTGTCAGAACTAACCCATGTTTTTTGCAGAATCCAGCTGGTACTGAATTTAAAGTGTAGAATGAAAAACAAACATTGTTTGTATTTCAGAGACAATACTGCCAGACATTCATGAATTCTCGTGCTTTGTATAAATGTTGTTGTCATTGTCCAGCCTTAGAAAAAAACCACCATTAGTGCCAAAATGATTTACACTGACTAATCTTACGCGGAGAGCGGAGGCCCTGCTTCCTGCCTAGCTCATTACAGTACCTTTGTCTTCTTTTGGAGAATGCTTCCATTTATATTTGGTGATGAATCTTGTTAGCATGGCTACTAGGAGGGCACCCATAATAGCTGTGTAGAAGTTTAACTTCCCTCATTAGATTAGTTTCCAAACCCTTGGGCTGACAGAACTCTGGGAAAAAAAATTATGAAAAGAGAAGACCATAAATTGGTGTTTAGTACAGATTGCTTCAGAGATCTGCAGTGAGCTGCAGGAGACACATGAACTGAGCTGATTGAGTTTAGCTGGAAGACTGTACATAATGTAATGAAGATTGAGTGAAAACAGTGAAATGAAACAGACCAAAAGATATTTAAACTGTAGCATGTTCAAAGAAAATAAATCATAGGTAACTGATGGATTTTATTTCATTTTTATTGTATTTTTAAATTTTATTTTTTATTTTATTTTTTATGTATCAACTTTTTAGTATCAGCTTGCAAATCATCAGTTTTGAACATATTTAAAATTAATTGTGTTCCTCTAAAGCCACATGATATGAATAAAAAAACATTGTAGTATCTCATAGTTGACAAGCATGGTATTTTAAGCCTGTTTATAATCTCAGGATTCAGTGTGTCAATCTGTTGAATTTCTCTGACGAGACAGGATTCGGTGAATTCAATGCAGGGAAGGAGCCCACTATCTTGTTTGTATAGGGTTTGCCTTGGGGCCTTTGTTCACTGGAAGTTTTACAAGGTGAGATGTAGAAAAACTTAAGAATTTTAAGTAAGCCTAAATCAAGAAGTACTACAATATTAAAAATTAATCTAAGCCTTTTATTTTCTCTGTGGTCTATGGAAGAATGGTAAAGTTATTACCAGGTTTGCAGCGACCTTCTTGCTGTGCTGGAGGAAGATGGTTGCTGGAGCAGAGCAGTTGCATTGGAAGAGCAAGTGGAGCTGGACTGGGAAGCTGGGTTCCTTGCTCAAGAGAGACCATGAGATGCACCATACTCATCCCTCAGGGACTGAAGCTGTATGGATGTATGACATCTGAAATAGTGCTTTGGGAATTTTTTTTATACTGCAGATAGGTGTTCCTCCAGCTTCTCTTTCAAGATTTGTATCTGCTGTTACCATGGCACAGAAGGGAGTAAATTCACAAAGCGTTAATTCAGGGTAATTAGAGGCTCCTCTCTTGTTATTGTTAAATTCTTGTCTAAGGCTTTGGGAGGGGAGGTGTAAATTGGGCATCTGGGTGATGAGCTTCTCTTGCTTCTTTACAGATCTGTCTCAGAAAGAGGGCATTTACTTCCCTCACCCCTTATGTGTTACCTCCTTGAAAACAGGTTAGCTTAGTACTAGCATAAGTGTACAGCACTGACTCTTTAAGAAACTCACCACAAATCAAATAGAGGGAGTAACTGCAAAATCAATTGTAAAATCAAATATCCTTTTTAATTTGCTTTTGTCTTTAATATTAAAATATATGCATTTCCTGCTGCCACGGAAGAAGAGCAAATCAACTGTTCTTTTTACATCCTTGGGCTGGGTAATGCAAGAGGCAGCGTGGCATGTCCTCTCTCTCTGTTGGTGGGTGTGCACTCGGGGGCATCTGGTGGAAACTTCCTCCCTGTGCTGCAGCTATTGTGAAAACACGGCTCAGGGGAGCAGCACAATTTGGGGGTGTTCTGGTTCAGGGCAAATTTGGGAGAGAACCTCCAAAGGGGTTCCTCTAAAAAGCAGATTCAATCGGCCCCTACCCCAACTGGTTTGGGAAAAATCCTTAGAGAAAAAGTGGAAAAAAACCTGTTTATTTCACAGGCAAAGCATTCACCAGCACAAAAACAAAACAACAAAAAAAAACCCCTGAACAATACTGAACAATAAAACCTCTTGCTGCTCCAAAAGAGATGACAAACTGAGAAAGTCCCCTCCCTGGGTTGCAGCTCGGCTCACTCAGTCTCTTATCCATCCCTCCGGTGCTGGAAATGCCACGGCCCAGGCCCGGCCTGGTGGGCCATAGGTGCAAGTTCCAGGTGCTCTTCTGGGTGTGCAGTCCAGAGCAGGTTTGGGCAGGTCCAAAGAAAAGAAAGAAACCACAGTCCAGGGAACTCCTTTGCCTCAGCTAGCTAAAACTAACTAAAAAAAAAGCAAAGGAGAGCTCTGTTCTGCTGTCTGTCCATCTGTAGACAGCACAGTCCAGGAGCAGGATGCGAGGGAGCAAGTGCAGTTCCTGATGGAATGTGGAGGAGTGAGTGCAGTGTCTGAAAACAAACTGCGCTTTTTCTCTCCCCCCTTCCCTCTTGGAACCAGTCTGAAAGTGCAAAACTTTTATCCAGCATAACTGGAACAGACAATTGGGGATACAAGGATCATATGCCCAGCCCAGGAGAGGAGACTCTCGGTGCGGGGCTGGGGTGGGTGCCAGGGGTGGGTACCTAAACCCACTGGTCTGTTGGGAGTGTCTGCAGGAGACTGATGTTCACATCATGGATTTGCTGACATTTGGCAGCTCCCCCAGCCATGTGCCAGCTCTCTGAGGTGATGCCTCCGGCGGCACAGACACTTTCTGTGCCACTGCCACCACTGCAGAGGTGTTGGGTCACTCTGCCCCTCGCTGTGGCTGTGCCACAGCCACAGCCTGGCTGGTGACTCCTTGGGAGGGAGAGCACCTTGAACAGGCTGAGAAGAGGGCTCCTGGACGGGAGCAGCCTGCAGGCCCTTTGTGGGGATGATGTTGTTCCAGGCATTCCCTTTCTCGGGCTTGAGCTCATGGGTCTGACGCATCTGTTTGAAATGGTGTGCCTGGGGAAATTCAGATATCTGAGTTGTTCAGTATCTACTTCGTGATGAGGTGTTTCTCCCAGGTATCAGAGCTGAGCTCATTTCTTGTGTTTATCTCACGTCTTTCATGAGGGAGTAAAAGTCTGTTATCCTATGGGTGGTGCACTCCCTCCCTCTGTAAGTGTATTTGCTTAGCAAATGGTGCCATTCTACTGCTAAAGCAGTTAAATGTGATAGATTTCACTATTTTAAGAATTATTTTATACAGTTCTTTATATTGTCCAACGGGTATTGGGCACTTCTGGTCTCTGGTCTTCCTCTGCCTACTGGGCAACATTTTTCTTCCATTTGAGTTAGTGGTCCAAAATTAAGCTTAGTGATCTGAAATATCCTCTTCTAATTTAATCAATGAAACTGTAAAATCATGGGATGAACTCTTATGTTCTCTGGCATAACTGTATTGCCTTTATGTTTTCTTTTGTAATCTGACTAAATTTCTACTGTCAACATGTTAGAGCAAAAGGATGGAAATTAGTAGTATCAACACAGGCTCTTTTGATAGCTTCTGGATGACATTTTTAACATGGCTGAGTTGAATTCTTGCCTGTGCTACTACACCCTCTTTCTTCACGTTCTTGGATTTTGCATATTCCCTGTTAGGGGGAATGTTTTATATAAGAAGCTTTTGAACCTTTTAGTGAAGGTGTTATAGCCACATGTCAAAACATGGCTGTGGGCACTTAAAATAGTCCAGTACTAATGAGCTAAGAAAGTTGATTTATTATGTAGCCTGGCTTTTTATCATGCTATAACAATGACAGTTGTTCAGTGAAAACAGTGTCTCTGCAACATCAGAATATTAACTTTGAATTTGGACACCATAACCTCAATCAAATTCTAAGTTTAAAAGGCAGTTTGATATATGAAGGGGAAGAATATATTTAGAGATGGAAACAATCCATATTCACTGCAGCTATACTGTTATGTATTTTGAAAATAATCTTTTAAGAAGTATCTCTAATTTTTGAGATAAAAGTACAATGTCACTATGCAAGGTCAGCTTTAATGGAAAGAGAACTGACTTTCAGTATCTGATTACATGGAAAGCTTTAGGGCTTTAATCTGGTTTCATGACTCTGTGCTCAAATCTGAAATAAATCTATTCTGCTTATTCAGACTTTTAAGAGTATCATCTGTCAGAAACTGATTGCCATTTATCTGCAGCACATGGAATGTTTGAAATCACTGTGACTTTTGAGGGGAGGCTATTTTATTTTATGAATCCCTCTGCTTTGGTAAAAGCAGACAGATTTCTTGAGAGAACAGTGTTAACTGTGCCTGTGTGCTTTCTGAAGATGATGGGGGAGAATGGACCCCATTTTCTATGAAACTGATTTCTAAGAGTTTAGTAGCGGTAGTGTGGTCAAGTAGGAGCAGATGTAGTGTCAGAAACTGCTGGCTGAATTGATATTGGTTATACTTCATCTTTGCAAGAAACTTTTTAACAGCCTTACTTCACATGAACATATAACAATTTTGGAATCAGATTTTTTTCTCTTTTTTTCTGAAATGAAATCCATTTAACCAGATAAAGTTCTGATTTGCCCCTATCCCTGTTAAAAGCACACTGAACTGATTTTTGTTCTGTCTCTGACCACCCATGCACCTTTGATCTTCTTGTGATGCAGGTGATTTTTAATAGCTGACACAGTGCAGCCCTCTTGTCTGCAAACAATTCTGAGAGATGTGTATCTGAGTTTTGGATTTTTGGTTTCCCCTGACCTTCAAAGTTATATTTTTGGTCTCTGTCAAAGTAGTGAGAGGGTGGAGAACAGGCAGTACAGCTCTTAGTTTCCTTCCATTGTTTGTCCTAATAAGTGTCCTAACCTTTGGTTTCTGTCTCTTCTTTCCTGTGCCTCAGGTGAAGAAAAGTATAAGTTAATTTACTTTTTTATGAGGTTCATCTTAAAGCAGAGCTTTTATCATCTTAGAAATTAATACATAAATTCACTTTGCTTCTCTTTTTAAAAAAATAAAAATTATTAAATAAGAAAACAACCAAGCAATGTCTATCTCTGTAACATTTTTAGGGGTGAGAAATTGAACGAGGGTGAGGAAAGACTTGTTTGCTGTACGCTGGCAATTTATATACAGACTCGAACGGAACGGGGCTTTTTTCCCACCTCCCTAAAACCCTCTAACTTTATAGATTCCCACAGTTTGCGATAGTGGAATGGGGCGTATTTCTGATACTGCAGTTCTCCTGCAAGCTTCTGGTGCTCCTAAAGGCTTCTGGTGCTTTAGGATTCCTTCATTCAACTACTTTGTTCTCCTCCTTTTCACTTGTTAGTTGGCCCTAATTAGAGGAAGAATTACAAATGCTAAACAAAAGTTGTCCTTGTGCTTAAAGATTAAATGGATTTTAAAAGTTGGCTGACAGTATTATAGTAAATATAGGTTAAGCAGTCTGAACAATTATAGAATTAGTGTAAGTTTTTAGTATCCTGTTCTGCACATTGAAACAATTTTCTGGAGCTTAAGTACTAAAAAAATGGGATTGTCACATAAAGACATAACACATTATACAGCTGAGAGGAAAATGCCCCATTCAAGTTATAGCTTAAACATGGTCTTCCTTAGAAATATCTTTTCTGATCTCTATATAAAATAAAGACTGGTTCTGCCAGATGACTGGGAAGTCGAGGACTGCAAATTTTAGGATTTTTCTAGCATGGGAGTGTATCTCTTCTATTTAAGACAAATTACACTGGAATGCACTCATGGTCTATATCAGCAAGTATACCTTAACTCAGTTATGTCAAAAAGAACATACACTGTGGTGTATTAAAAAAAAAAAAGGATGTAACTAAAAATACTTGGCTAATAAATTTCTGTGGTTTTGAGTGAATGTGAAATGTAGGCTTTCTTAGTGGCAGAGTTATGTTTATTTAAGTATCAGCATGATTTTCTATGTTTAAAAATGTATTTAAGAGTCATGAATGAAGTCAGACTTCAGATACCAAGGAGACTGTAAAATGGTACAGGCTTTGATTACAAGAACTTTCTGGCTCTTTCTCTAAGCTCTGCATCTCTGCAGAGTGTCCTGCCTGTGTTTAAAGCCAGTCCTTGCTGAAAGAATGTGATTGACCGTGGGCTGGCTGGCAGCTTTATAGGTAACAGGGTCCTTGTTGGGGGCATGGTTATTTCTCACTCCTGTTGGAAGTTCCATGGAGTAAGAAATGTCCACAGCCTGTGCGGTGGGGTTGCCTGGACTCTCAAGCACAGATGGGAATGGGGGGGTTGCAAACTGTAGCAGGTGATGATGGCAGCAGCAGACCTGGCTCCCATGTGGTGGTAGCTAACCAAGCTGCTCAGAATAACTGGACTGCAGAAATCATGGCAGGATGATGACAAGTGTGTGCTGCTTTACATGAGCATGCAGAAGCAACCGTGGGCTCTCCACCCCACAGCCCACAACCCCCTCTGCGTAGAAGTTGGGAAATACTCATTGGGGTTGGCCACTGTGCCTGTGTGGAGCAGGGCAAAGAGGTAGAAGCACTTGTTCAGTGGAATTAAACAAATAACTACATTTTCACCATCAGTAAAATGAAGATATTGCTATTGCAGAACTTCTGTCAAATAATGAGGTCTGCTTAGTAGTGATTGAGATCTGCTTAGCAGTGTGCATGGTCTTTTTGAAGATGAAGTCTCACTTCAGTGTTGTTCATGGTATTAAGTTGAGAGCCAGTTCGGCAGAGATGAAGTCAAGACTCAAATGAGAACATATGTGAGATGGTGTCCTAATGTGTTGGGTAAACCATAGGGTATTACTTTGATATGATGGGTAGCCTTTCTGTAAATTGACTTGTTTGTGTGCAGCCTGTGACATGGAAGTGATGAGAGATGATGCAGCTTCTAAGTACCATAAATGTGCTTTGATTGATGGTGCATAATTCTTGACTCACAGGAGGGAGGAGGTCAGTGAATTAAGCTGAAGGGTACTTGAAGCTTTGTGCATGTGGGGATTGAAATTAAAGTTGGGAGTAGTGACCAGACTTGCCAGATGACATTGGAACATTTACTACAAAAAAAAGAAAAAAAAGGCATTAAATGTGGGATAAAGAGATAAGTAAAAAACACTTGAGGCATAAGTGAAAAACCATGGAGTTTCTTTAAGATGCTTTTAGTATGTAGCTGAAATGAAACTATTGAAAGAGATCTAATTTGTTTTCATTATTGTAGGAGCCAAGATGTCTACAAATACAGTATTTATGTTTGTGGTAATATCTATCTACCATTGTATATCTCTATAAACTTTCTGTTTAAGAAAACGACTAAAGAAAGCAAAACAAAAAATCCTCTCAACCTTTCCTCCCTATGGCAATAGTGCAGAGATTTTTGGGCCAGGATACATGTCTCCTGCTGTGTTATGCTGGTGAAATACAAAACAGAGAGATCCCTTTCTGAAGAGCAAGTTTAGAGATGAATCTGTCAGACTGTTGGCTCCAAGTCAAACTGAGATGATCAGAGAAATTTGCTGAAGGCCTGGCTGGGGTAAATGCCTCTTTTCTTACAGAAGGGTGTTTGAGCAAGAAGACTGGGTGATCTCCCTGCTGATGACTTTGCCCTGAAAAGAGATGTTCTCATACCATTTGCATTCCCCAGGGTCTGGTGTCTCCCAGGGGTTTGGTGGTACAGCTGCACTGGCACTCTTCCTAATGTACTTGTAATAGCAAAAAACCACTTTCTCTGAAGGAAGTTTATTCTGGTTTGACAAGTGAAATGAAATGCAGCAATAAAAGCATTCTTAGATACTTACACTGGACTAGAAATACATATATTTTAACAGGAAAAGTAGTAGAAATGTGGAATCATTTCTACTGAAATGGTTGTTCGCAACCTTTCCTTGTATTTGAGGCAAATGTGCAGACCTATACAAATTGCATTTTATTGGAAGCATGTGGGAAGACAGAGTCTTCTAGTGCATCCTCAGATTCAAGGGGCCAACAGGCAGAATTGGGAGGTGTAGTTGACAGAGTGGACACTAGAGAGGTTAACAGAGTAGAAAAGAACATAAGTAGCTCTCAATGAAATGGTACCCTACTGTGGTGAAAGAGGAAGACAGTAAGAATCTGAAATCCATTTGAGTCAGGTATAAAAGAAGGTATTGCTCTTTAGCAAGATAACTCTCAAATCAGTTCATTGCAAGTTGAAAGGAAGCCCATATGGAGTGTCTACTTTGGAGAACTGTTGGAGATGGAGGGAACTCTGAAGTGGTTTCTAGTGCTTTACATGGTGCAGAAGCTCTTGGTGCAGGTCTTTCCTGTTCTGAGACCATATCTTGGTGTTTTATTCATTTTATGGTTAGAGTTAAGTGTGTTTATGTGCATAAACATGTTGGAAAAGAGAAATCACCTTCATTTATTTTTCACTACTAAAGATTACAAGTACTTTTAGGTAACTATACATTCTGATGCTGCAGCTGCCTTGGCTTGTGCTTTAGGTTGTAATTTTGTCAAATAAGGAAACAAAGTGTGTGCTTTTTTGTTTGTTTTTCTAGTCAGATGGTCTTCAGGTCCATCTAAGATTGAGGAACATCAGTGTCAGTGAAAATATGTTGTCATACCAAAGAAAATGCTTTTGAATTTTTTAAAGGGGAGTAAAATAGCAAAAGATAATATTGTAGTCTTGCATTATTTATGGTGCCTGTAGCTTTGAAAAAAGTCGTGTGATGTTAAGGCTGTCCCAAAATGAACTGGAATAGTACATTACTGTAATTCTGATTTCTTACTTTGTCTATAAAGCAGATATAGCAAGCTTGAGACTTGTTTTAAGCTCACTTAAAAAGAAGAGGGGATAAAACCCCTCAAATTTCATAGCTTAATCAAATAAGCAAAATCTGTAGAAAAAAAAAACAACTCTGTTGTAATTTGGTGTAAGTTCTGCACTAAAATCTTTTTCCACAGCGCACCATTGTAACAATAAGCTTCAGTCATCAGTGTCTTTCAGCTTACCTGACTGTGATAAGCAGCACAGTATTTATTTCTGCCTTTATGTAAACTTTATGCTGCAAGTGGTTCATGACAGTGCTTCAGCAAGCTGTGTCATGTGAGGATACTTGAGAAATGCATCAAAGGAGCTGACATTCTTGCATTGAGGTTGAAAAAGGTTGCAGCGCTTCTCTTAAAGCCAAGAAGCTTCAAGGGGAAGATCAATCTGAATTTGTTACATTTTCTAAGTCTCTTTGTGCCTATTAAAAAGGACAAGATTCTGTCAAGCTAGTTGCATTTTCAGCTAAAAAAAAAGCCAGAGTTAAATGGGGCAAACCAGCTAAACACAAAAAAATCTTTCAAAATATAGCATGAGATGTAGCTAAATTTGGAGTTCTTAACAGCAAGCAGCTGCTTAAGTAATTAAAGTATATAAGGTGCTACTGACCAAAGCAATTAGTATATCATTTCATTAATGGCGTTAGGATTGCAGTAACAATATTTAAGTCTTTCTGTCCAAATCAAGATTGCAGGCAATTTGTGCCATGTCCAAGATGAGGCTAGGAGCAGTGTGATGTTAGGGTGTGTTACAGCACCACTGTCTGAGTGGATCTGTAACTGCGCAGGAGCGGCTGTGCCTTGGTAACCCTCCTGATTAACATACCTTGCTCGAGAATTTACATGTGCGTGCACTTCTACATTTTTATAAGCTAGGATGGCAGTAAGTTTATATTTCAAACAAGGCTTTGTGGGGGCTGCTAATTTTTTTGTTTATCTTTGCAATTAATTTGTGAGCTTACTGCTATTCAAGGGCAAAAGGGAGTTACTGTTTTTGTGTATGTTTTTGTGGTTTGTCCTTAAGTGGTTGAAAAATCTTGGAGAGCTCAGGCATAGTAGAGTGTTCCAAGTCCCTCTGAAATCTGAAGTACTGCAGATGATAGGTTTTTAAGTTGCAAGGTCTGCAACTCAAAGACAATTGGGTGATGAGCCCAGTGAATACAGCTTCTAGGCTCCAGAATAACCATAAATATTTTTCAGAAAGATGAAAATGATTTTTAGAGCCTAAGCAGAAAAAATGCACATCAGGGGGAGAATGTGGAATACACTAAAGTCGGAATACAGTTCATCTCTAAGGCTAGGGTGGCATCACTGATGAGTCACTTGGTTGGAGAACCGAGGCTGGGAAGGCTTGCCGCTGGGACACCCAGGGGTATTATTCTTATGGTGGCTAACCTGGAGGTGCTGACTTTGTTAAAAACCCACTGAGAGAAGTCCTTCAGAGCCTTCAGGCTTTATAGCAACACTTCTGGCCTACCTCGAGCTCTGTCCTGTTGACGCATTGCCTCTTTCTAGGTCTGAGTCTTTCTAGGTCTGTAAATACGTGGGCGTGCTTTTGGTGGAGCAAACCAGTCTTCTCTGCTTTTCTGGGCTGTATTTCAGATGTGAAACAGAGTGAGGTGAGCAGGTTGTCTCACCTCTTGAGAACACTGACTCTGTGTCCGCAGGTTTTTGGGCATCTCTCTTAAGAGGGGTGGTGGGGTGAGTTAAAGCAGTGCGGTGCAGGACATTGGCAGCGCTCTGCGAGCTCGTTTGAGCATGCCAGTGACATCCTTGTCATGGTGGGGTAAAAGAAGTGGAAACAGCCTCATAAGAAGTGATGGTCTGTTGACAGAGTACCCTTAAGGGAAAATATCTTGTGTTCTGTTTCCAGCCTTGTTCTGTGGACATGCAAGGAGGTGAGTGTAGGCAGGGGATTGGGCTCCATGAATGCCGATTACATGGAGAAGAGCAGCAGGCTGCTTTCCCGAAATCACAGGGTATGCCCTGCGTACCTGACCTGGGAATGCGCACAGCTTGTGAAATCAGGCACGTGGATCTCAGAAGGAAAACGGGCATAATGGAAAAGTTTGTTTTGACTCATGTGGAGCTGTGATGAGTCTTCTGCATAGCACACCTGCAGATTTCCCCCCTGGGTGAGCCTGATCTGGACTGATTTTCACCAGTGCAGCCTACCTGTGGGATATAAATCACGAATGACCAGGCTTTGTCTAGCTGAAAAGAAAGGAAACTTGATTTGGTGAGTTCAGAAGAAACATTAACACATGGTTTTCTTAGGCCTAAATAAAGTCAGGCTCGTGTTACTGATTTTCAGTGAAGTTTTGAATGGTAAATGTAGATTATGTGTTCTTTTGTATTGTTGCTGGTCTCGGGGTAGTTTGGTGACATAATCCTTGGTTGGGGTTGGTTGTTATTTTAAAAAAACCAAAACAGGTTGACAAATGGGAGTTTTTAGAATCAGTGTAGTCACAGCAGAGGGAGGCATCACAGAGCTTTTATACATGCCTGTTTTCCTCCTGAGTGGAGTGGGGTACAGACACCTTCAGCAGTGGCTCCACACCGCCATTTGGGATGAGACTGCAGCAATATGCTTTGCCATCTGGGGATCCGTACGTGCGGCAGGACTGGAGCGTTCCCTTCTCATGCACTGGAGGTTCATGCTTCGTTACAGCAGTAATTCCTCTCAAATCATCCACCCTTTGCTGACAAGGCCAAGGGAGAAGAGCTCCTTATTCTGCACCCCAAAGGACTGTGTGATTTTACAGAAGCAGCTGCTCGGCTTGCCTGAAAGAAGAGCCTAAAATAGACAGCTGATTTGGGGACAGCATATCTGTGTGCAGATGAAATTAAATGTGTGCCCCAAAACACTGCTCCTTTAGTAGGGCAAAGAAGGAAGAGCTTATATCAAGGTGCTGCCTATGCAATAAGAGGACATCTGGATGGCAGCTGCCTTTGTCTCTGAAGTGAAGCTAAGGTAGCTAGGCTTGCTTATCATTATTTGTTGGGTACTGGGTTAAAAAGTCAAGTCAGAGGCAATTTCTAATGTTCTACAAGTAAGTTTCTACAAGTCCCCAACAGCCTCTTCAAGGAGGCTTTTTTAATGCAGTGTTGCAATTCCAAACAACTCTCCCCCAGTTTAGTCTCTTGTAGATATTTTACCAAAATAACAACTGCAGTTAATACTGAACTATTAAAGCTGCTGATAAAAAAAAACCAAAATCACCCTGGCATTTAAGCATTTTGCTTTTTCACATGACTTTGGTTCTGTTGTTTGAAAAGAAGTGCCTTAAATATGAAGTATTCTGAGTTGTCTGCTTTGTTAGTCCATCGGTCACAGCTAGGTAACTATTATATGCTGAAAATGCAATATTTCATTAACTTGGAAGAATAGCTGATTCATTAATTGCTGTGTGCAACTTTTGGAACTTATATTACATCCTCAAACATGCTTTGTAAGCCAGCAACAAACCTGTTTGAAAGAATATTCAAAACTCACGGTTTAACCTTGGGAGTAAAGGTTAGCTCGGGTATCAGGTGATGAGGGGCACGCCTAATTTAATAATAATAATAATAATAATAATAATAATAATAATAATAATAATAATAATAATAATAATATAATGCTTCAGCACCAGCTCTGCAGACGCATGACTTCCTGAAGAGAAATGCTGATGGACTTCGTGGACTAATCCAACCACTGTTTTACTTGAAAGGTTTGTTGAAGTTGTTGTGGAGTGGGTTTGAAATGAAACCCACTATGCAAGAAGGCTGGAGTTTGCTGGCTGCCAGGCAGGGACTTCCCCAAGCAGTCAGGCAATGCTCTCTTGGAGCAGCCGCTGGTGCTGGAGCAGGCAGGGCGTTGCAGGCTCCGGCAGCATGTTAGGAGGTTATGCACGATGTTTCCCGGAGCAGGGATAAAGCCTGGGCTTTCTTGGCAGGATGGGAGGGACTAATCCGTGCCGTGGTATTTATATTGATTTGTAAGGATTGTTCAGCTGGGATTACTCAGCTGGGTATTATGGTATTTAATCAGGGAGGGAGAGCACAGGTTCCCGAAAGGAAAGCAATAGATGCTTTGACTGTCTTTAACTTTGCCTTTAATAGCTTTAGATTTGCAAGACATGTGTAGCTCTTCTCATCTATGTGAATTTTAAACTTCCTTTTGAACTGTGACTTCTGTAGTAGTATTATTTGTCTGTATTTGATTAGCATTCTCACTTTTTTTCTTCTTTTTCTCGGACATGGACAATAAGAATAAAATATCCAAGTAAAACTTTAGAGAAGCACTATGAGTAGAAATCTGTGTATGGGAAATGGTAGAATAGATTGGAAAAATAATTTTTTTTCATGTAAATGTAAGAAAAACATTCAATTATTAGGTATTTTAAAGCTTTTTATTCCGTTTCTGATGTAGGACTGGGTAATTTCAGTAGAGATGCAACTAAACCTGACCTTTTCTGTGTCAAATTGCGGCTCTCACTGATACAAGATATCTTTTTAAAGCCATTCTCTCATAAATGTGACTGTCTAATATAATGTGCAGTCAAGCATTTACCCTGTGGTCATCTGACAGTATTTCAATTCCCCTCTTCCTTGCCACCCAGTGTTGTGCTTCTTCAGCTCTGACTTGTAAGTTCCCTAATGGCTCAGTAGGTTAACATGGGTTTGCCTGTTGTCTGAAAAGTTCCAGTGGATTTTCTGTTTGTTTTGTATGGGCTGCACAGGCCAGGAGCCCTACTGCTACCCAGGTGTTCCACACACACATCCTCTTGAAGGATAAATGACAGTCTTTGTATGATCATCAGAGTTTGCTTTCTCAGTTTTGCTGTTGAGGTAACACATCAAGAATGTGGCACCCAGTTAGCATCACCAGGAAGGTAAGACTTGAATGGAGAATCCCTGAGGTCAGTTGATCTGTCTGTGTCTCATGTTCACTCTTCTTTTTTGTTCTGAGTTAAGAATGGGCCACAACAAGGCTGTAGGTTCATGACTTCCTCTCACAAAGTTGTGACTGAAGCTTCAGCTTTCCTTCTTTTCCTGTCTCCTTTTGGGCCAGGAAAATCCATCTGTGCACTCTGTCATGTATTGCATCCTTCATCAGTGTAACCACTTTGTCCTTGAGGGTTTTTTTTGAGGATTGGTCTACTCTGACTCCAGGTTTGGCAATTGAAAGAATATCCCATTCTGCCTTCTGTGGTGCTGCTTCTATCTGGGTAACTGAGGCTGGTTTGGGTTTTCCTTGTCTTAATAAACCCAAACAAAAAAATCCTTTCTTTTTATTTTTCTTAAATCAATGAATTAAAAGCAGGTGGCACAAGAAAAAGGTACAGGAAAACCACTGAACCTCATGTTCATGGAAAAAAACCCGCAGATGTTACCAGTTACTTGAAAATCAATCTTTTCACTGGATTTTGTAATCTGCTCAAGAATTATGGTTTCCTGGAGGTCTGCTTAATCTGGTGTTCTGCTTAAGTGACGTGCTTACTCAATAGTTACTATGCAGCAGTAGTTGTGCAGGCGCTGGCCTGCAGAGAGGGTTTGGAAAGGCTGATTGCTGTCATCAGCGATAGCTGGACCAGAGTGTGCTCCCCCAGCAGGAGGTGGGCAGTCCCACAGGATCAGCTGGTGTCCTGTTTGGCTTTGGGTTCAAACTTTGACCTGATGCTTTTTTAGGAAGGAAGGTATGCTTTCTTCTGGTGTTTTTTGGGTTTTGGGGGTTTTTTTGTCCCCAAGGCTGCAAATTTCCTTTGAGAAAATGGGTGTCAGGAAGTCTGTTTTCTAAATGGTCTCTGTGAGTCTGGAAAAGGGACTGGCCGTGACTTACATATTTTAATCTTATCTCTTATAGCTGGAACATGTGCAATCAGAATTCTAGATGGTTTAGATGATTTCCTTGGATTTCAAGCCCCTCTCCCCTACTGATGCCATTAGTGCTTCAACACTTACATGTGCAGTGGAGTCAAGCAAGAGTTCAGCAGTGGTGGTGGTGATACCCACCCACAGCAATTGTCTGTCAAGGCAACCAATATCCATCCACTCCACAAAAGGACCAACCTGACTGCAGTCCTTGGGTTAGAAACAAGACCATGTACAGTGGGAAGTGCTTCTGAATGTTATCTGTGAATAATTGCAGCACTATCCAAGGGCAAAACCAGAAAAATCTCCATCAGAGACATACTTTGCTGTAGTTTATCCCTGTAATTAGCAAATAAAGGCTCCTTGTCCATCTTCCCTTCCCCCAAATACCTAGCTTTCATCATCTTCACTTTTTGGGATGCGAAGTTTTAGGTGTGAACTGGACAAAAACTGAATTTTTCATGTTTTAGCCTTCCATCTTCTTCTATTAGAATTCCTAAAACTCATTTTACCCACTAATTCAAGTGTACAACTTCATTCCTTCTTGCTGCAGGGCACCTCTAGCCAGTTTTTCCTGTTACTCATTGAAGCTTTGGTTTTTTATGAGTACCTTTCATATGTAGCTTATTCCTATAGTTGTTACCTAGCAACATTAATTTTGTTCAATTTAATTTGTCTTCTATTTCAAGAAATCTATCAGGTGTGTTTTGAGAACATATCTGGAGTCCAACGATGAACCTTAAGAAAAGGTGTGTGAAATAATAGAGTTCTCTCCAGCACCTGTAATTAAAGTATGTATACTTGATGTTAGCCATCAGAGCAGTACTGGCAGAAATGGGAATAGATGTGTGTGATGTTTAAAAATCACCTGGACAATACTGGAGCAGTTACAAGTTCACTGTTGATTTCTCTGTGTGGCTCTCTGGTTTCAGTGTACTCAAAGAGCACAGACGCCTATCTCAATTTCATGCTCTTTTACCAACCAGCATCTCTGTTTCTTGCCCTTCTCTCCAAGGCATGGTCCATTTAGCATTTTGCAAGCCGCACATGCACTGATTTGACATTTTGTAGGCCAGCAACCGTAGTTACAGCACAAAAGAGAGGATTTCACTTAAGCTGAAGAACATTAAAATGCAATAAAGGAAAGGAGTGCAGAGGCCCATAAGGAGAGTTACAGAGCATATAAAGTTTTGGGGTTCAGGCTTGTAATTTTTAATTCAGGCTGTGGCTACTCTGGGGTGAGTGATGCCTCTAGGACACAAAGATGTGTTTGTGTCTTGTGCTTTCACTTTAAATGAACAAAAAAAACCCTGTAAGCTTCTAATGTTCAATTGAGGCAGTTTTGATATTTTTGTAATTTTGTCTGACAGCCTTCTCTGATCTGGAGAACAGTGTGAAAGCATAGGGTTTGCAAATGTTTTTTTATATTGTCTTTTTGTTTCTTGTGCTAAACTTCCCATCCATATGGAGCTTTCAAGAAATCAGGAGGGGAGAGATTGCACAGAATTGGAGCCTGATACAGGGAACAGAGGGTGTCATTCAGCTGTAGCATCACTGTAGAGGGCACTGTGGGATTTTTAAAAAATTGTAAGAGATCTGCTTATTATCATCCACCTTCTGTTGCATGCGTCTCCCAGAGGTGTAGAAGCTGCCAAGTACTAAATACATGCATCCATGGGGGGCTGTGGATACCAATTGTTTGAAAATTACAGATCAGCTGGTGCCTGTGGCATTAGTGGAAGCTGAAACCAGAGTATGGAGGGATATGAGACATTTGTGTAAACATAGAGAGTGTAGTAACATGCTCAGAGAGAGAAAGTAATAGAGGAATATGAGTGTTACCTAGAATTGACTTCTTTTTGCATAATTATGACTGTGTGTTGTCAGTAATAGTACATTTTCAAAAAATTGTAGTGATAGAGATTTCTGAAAGGTCTTTATAAAATTTTGCATTTGGACACGGTAGTACTGGAACATGATGCAGTGCTCTTGTGCAGGGGTTGCCCTTAATATGAGGGGTAGTCTTAGAAAAGGATTTGTATACATATCTCACTGTGGTAATCCTTACCTGCATTTTTGATCCTAAAACATGAGATTTACACAGTGCCAAAACCCTTGCAAAACTTAATTGCATCACCAGTATGAATCAGAATAACTTACATGTGGTTTTAGAGGATTTGAAACAGGATCTTGAGATAGATACCATAAGTACTTTATATGTCTCTTTTTTTCCCCTTTTCAAACTCTGGTACAGTTCTTCTGTTCATTTTACTATAAATGTATTTTCCCTGTATCACCTGTGTTTTACATAGTGTTTCACTGCATCATCAATGCAGGATGGTAGGCTGTATGCAACTGTGTGTTCCTTTTCTTGCACTGTTGCCATCTGTCTCCTTGAGGGTTAATTCATATGTGCTGGAGGAGCTGCTCAAAACTTGGATACCATGCTCTACTCAGCTAACTTCGGTGAAATCTTATATTAGGTATGCGATAGCTTTTTTGTCAAGATGGCTCTTGAATGTGCTGCTCTGAAACTCATTTTGCTGGTGTTAGGTTTTCAGATAGGAATAGGTGATCAATCAACAGCTGCCTATCTATATCAAACACTTGTTTATAGATGTGCTGTTAGGTTTCCTATGGTATCAGACTTAATTCCATGGCGACAGAAAAGTGCTATAGTCTTTTTATAAATCTTCTGCTGAATTCCTAGTAGCTCTTGCATCATTTATGTCTGGGAACTGATACAAGAGATAATGCTGGAGGATTAAATTCAAAAATGAGCAAACAAGAAGGAAATTATTTATTTTTTTAAATAAAATGGTTTTACAAGCTTCTTAAATCACAACTAATTTAGGTCCTGTGATGTTTTTAAAAGTGTTCCCTATGAACTGTGAATCATACGTGTGAAAGGGAAGGGTGTTTGCTGAACATTCATTTAGAGACATTAAATGCATCCTGGTCTGTAGTCCAACCTGTTTATCTCTTTTTCAGTAAATAGAATTTCTGTGATGCAGTGAGCCCCTTGACAGCTGTGAAAATACCTGCTTTCTTCAGGAAGCTGGCACAGCTGAAGATGAGCAGGATCATTTCAGCTTTGTGTCGCTTCAGAATAAGTGGGATCCTGCTTAGTCTTGTTAGCTGAGCTTAACATGTCAAGGCCAACAACTACCAAAATAAGTAAATGAATGAGGATCTAGGGGATAGAGAAGGGCTAGAAGCAGAAAGGCAAGTGGGACATGGTTAAGTACAGATTAAAGTTTGCTCAGGCCTAATTTAGGGGTTATCATCCCTCCTATGTTATGCTCGAAAACATTAAAAATGTATTCAAGGTGCCTTTTTTTTTTAAATGAGCATGACAGTTTACCTACCTAGCTAGCTTAACTAGCTTAGTAGAGTTTTTGTAACAAAGTTTTCCTCTTTCCTTGAATGGAACCTTTAAATCTTTTCTTGTAATTGAAATAATGATTTACTTTACCAAAAATATTGCTTGCAATGTCCAGTGGAGCTGGTTTCTGAACAAAGCCAAAGTTTAACAAATTGTGGGCAAAGAAACAAAGAGAAGTTCAGACAGCTGCCAGTGTGTGCACTTTGGTTCTAGTTTGGGAAAGAACATTGTTCACAGAAGAGTCTACAAAACTGCCAGTACCCTGTCCACCACCAGAAGTATGTCAGACCTAGGTTTTGCAAGTGTTCTCATTTAAAAATGACAGTCAAAAGCTAAGAGCTGTTTGCATGTGTGTGCACAGAGGTGATAAGTAGCCTCTGTGCTGCTCAGTTGAAATGGAAGAATAGACCTTGAATATCCACTTTCCTACTCCTTGATTTTATGGCAGAATTCAATACAGATTAAGGAAAATATTATTTTGTATCCCTGGAAGTGTGTGTTTGCAAGATGTTTGGGGAGCTGGAAGCTCCTCAGCAACCTGTAACTCTGCCTGCTAGATTCTTCCAGGCCAGTCACAAAATCTGTGTGTGCATACTTAGAGGACCAGCATGGTGCTGTCCTGGATCAAAGTCCAATAATTTGCAAATTTTGCTGTCAACTAGCAAGTCTTCTCAAAGTCAGTTTTGTCAATGATTTTTTTTTCTGCATAGGGTTGTCTTGGTGGAGGCAGGATCTCACTGGTTGGTGGAGAGAGATACTTTGAAGGATTGCACTGTATATGAAATAGCCTTCTGAACAATATGCCTGCATATGGTTGGAACAGTTAGAAATCCTGTGGAGGGCTTATTTGATTTTTGTTAAGTTAAACTCTGTGGAGCGCCGTCACAGTAACACACTGGATTACTTGGCAGGCTGAGACATCTGCTGGCACTTCCGAGGTGTAGGCTACAGCAGTGAGGTTTCCTATTGCATCATGCTGAAATCTCTCCAAAACATAATGGTATTTAGTAGTAAATGCCATTGTATAGAGATGAAACTGTATGAAATTCAAGATTGCAGGCTTTGTCTTCAAAAAGCTTAAGGATCTTAAGGATCTTTTGCTCCTGCAAAAGTTTTATAGCAAGACTGAGGGCTATTATTAACAGTGCTGCTCCCACAGAGAAAAGGAGCTGACAGAGAAGTGAAACCAGATTCTGGACTTCAGTGCAGCATATTATTAGGAGAACTCTATATGCACCTTGTCAGTGTCTGTCCTGTTAGAAATTGAATTTAGGTGTGTAATTGATATACTTAAATGCCTGCTAATGGTAATTCAATGCTTTAAACTATGTACTTGTTTTGCTTAGTGTTTTGCATGAAGTACCTCATTTTATGCATATTAGGCTACAGAGGACACCTTTGCAACTGTTTGCTTATTCAGGGAGAGCTTGAGATGACTCTTAATCATTCCTCCCATGTTACAATCACCTGAAAACCTAATGATCTTGCACGCTAATAGCTTTGTCTAAATTGTTAATAAATTAGCACCCTCAGGGACCAAGCCATATGGACTTCCACTGAATATATGCCTTGACTTTCCTCCCTTTCTGCTTTTCACCATGCTAAACAATTGCTGTTAGTTGCTGTCATTTACTCCCTGACTCTGTGGTCAGGGTCTGTCTTTTATGTCTCCTGCATCCAACCCCTAAGCTTTTACTTGACGGCCATCTGACACCCTACAGCTCAGTACTTTAGATGAATGATAAAATTTAAAAGCCTTGTAATTCGGCCTCTCCCTCTTTATACTCCTACTTCTGTGGTTCCCTTGTGATTGCTCAAGAAGTGTTTTTGACATGTCCTCTCCAAATAGGATAAGAATCTGGAGGATGGAATGAAATTTAAATTGCAGCTCTGTCTCAAGATCACTAAAAATAGCAGGAAAATTATTGTAGACTTTGTCCAAGAAAAGCAAAGCTTAGATTGTTGAAAATGCATCAGCTAGCTGACATACAGAGGAGATGGTGTAACCTAGTGAAGGTGAGTCTTAGTAGTAGTGCAGTAGCTGTTAAATACAAAAATTGAGGGAAATTACCATAAAGAATTGAAAGGAAGAAACCTGTTTGTGGGGTGATGTGGTGGTTTTTTTTCCTTTCAGATATTTTTTGGGGGTTTTTTGACATGTGTAAACCTTGAAATCCTCTTGAGTACATTCTAAGTGAGGGCTAAGTGGCTGTTACTTTATAGTAAAGAGCCTACTGACTTGCAGTGAGAAACATGGTGTTTCAGGTCACTAAATAGAGCCCAGGTGTAGGGGCATGACCAGAAACCTGTTTAATTCTGAGCAGGTCTTTTGTTCACCCAGCACTGAGAATGGAGGGCATCAGCATCCCAATACAATTGCCATGTAAATGCCATGTTCAGATCTCATTATGGTTATCAGGGCATGTTGCTGGTGGACAGAAATTGAGTGATGCTGTTTTAGATTATATACTCAAGAAATGTGATACTTGTACAAAATCATTTATGGTATCTAAAAGAAAATAGTGCAGCTGGTTGCAAGCTGCTTCTGGTGGTTCATTTACCTAGAAAACATGGTAAAAGAATGGATATTAGAAAACACAGTGTGTCTTAGCTGCAAAGCAGTGTGTGTTTGCCAGCTCCATCGCTTGTCTCTACTTTCCATCCCTGTCATGAAGAGTTTTGTGAGACAGAAAGTTTGCAGGCAGCAATGGTATGTTTTGCCAGGCCAGTTGATACAGCTGGAAAATAAGGGCACATTTTTGGCTGCACAAAGCTCTGTTGGGTCAGGAGTAGCTGTTCAGGCAGTGGCTGTGCTGTAACCAGAAGCAGATATCGATGTGTGTGTTCATCAGCCTGCTGATCTCCTGATAGGGAGTGATGTAACTTGTGGCTAGGGAGTAATTACAGTGCTCTGCAAGAGGAGTTCAGAGAGTGGTTAGTGCAAAGGGCTTGCAGAGTTCTCTTGTCTTGCAGAGTAATTATGATCATTAAGGAGGAATGATTCAGCACAAGTTACTTATTTACAGTGAGGTAAGGTGGCATATATAGAAAGGTTGGTGCCCTTTTTAGGGACTGATGTTCCTCCAGCCAGCCACACCACATCCTTGGTTGATTTACTTTACTTTAAGGTAGAAGTCTATCTATCACACTGCAAGAGCAGGATACAGGTAGATCTTTTTATATAACAGTCTCTGGACTGCCCTTCAAAATACCATGTCACAAAAATACGGTAGGATTTTTAACAAGATGTAATAATCACTTCCATAATGATGTCTTCCAGGACTGCAGCACTGTCTTAATTTTTTTTTCCTTCTAAATTATTCAGTCCTTCAAAGTATTTATTACAGTGTTGGACAATCTAAACTTGATACTTTGCCAAGCCAAACTGAGGTATCTGTAAGTGATACGCTTTGGAAATATATGGCAGTTTATCAGTAATTGAAGTGGTGCTTCACATTAGCATTGTCAAAAATCCCACTAAATTCTTTTTTGAACACACACACACACACACACACATATATATATATATATACACACACACAGAGAAAGAGAGAGTAAATACTGTAATATTTATTCTGTATCCATAGCTTTTCTCCATGGAAGACAAAACAAATCTCCATTGCTGGCTCTTACTTGTTGTGGTTTTCTACTCTAAGAGAAATACATTATTTCTGCAATAATAATTTGCACAGTAAAAATGTAGTTAAAAAATTATGTTACAATTTTACTGAAACTTAAGTCTTTGCTCTTGCCACATTTCCTTTGCCTGGGACTTCCAGATGTGTTACACTGCCTTTATTTTGTCTTTCAGATGACGATGTGGACCTGGAAGCTTTGGTAAATGACATGAATTCCTCCTTTGAAAGTTTATACTCTACGTGCAGCATGCAGTCGGAAACCGCTCCGCTCCTGCAGAATGGCCAGCTGAGCCGCAGCCAGCTGCCATCCTCAGGGCCCAGCACCCTGCAGCCCACGTCCCCCAGGCAGAAGGTGCAGCGCTCCCAGCCAGTGCGCATCATGGCAGTCAGGTAGGGACAGGGAACTTGCCTCCTTTTCCATAAGTTGTCATGAACTAGCTTCAAAAGAGCTATATTTTAAAAGAGGAGATCTACTTTGGTGTTAGACTGGACTTCTGCATAGAAAAGTGTACTAAGTAGGTGAAGGACGTAATATTCCCACATATTATCACCCTTCGTTTAGTCAAGGTTTGATGTTTCTGCAGTAGCTGATTTGTAGAAGTGTGTCATTGGTACCAGTTGGCAGAAGCTATATCCATATTTGGATTTTTTTCCAAGCTGTTAAAGCCAGTGCTCTCAAGTCTAGTGTCCACCGACAGCCTATAGGTTTTATTAAATGTAAGAGATCATGTAGACGGACGAAGGTATGCTTAACTACTTTTGATACACAGCAAGTGCTTCTCTCTTTGGGGAGGTTTCCTGAATGGTTTAAGACCAACAAACAAACAAACGAAAAAGAGGAATGTCTTAGTTATGTATCTGTTCTTCCCAGAGCACTTTCAAATAACTCACTTCAGTGCGCTGTGTAAGTCATTACCAAAAAAAAGTGTTAAAGTTGTCCCCCTGTTGTAAAGCTGAGGACTGGAATTCAGGCTTCAAGTGGTAAACTCTTGATGGTGGTGGGAGAGTATATAGGTGATGTACAGGTTCTTAAAATCTTTTTAGGCAGCAGGAGGAAGGAAGCTCCTGTCAGCATGGGTAGGTAAATCAATTTCTTTCCTGCTAGTTAGCAGTTTGTTCTTTGAAGGAAGTGAAAAGTAATAATGTAATAAAAGAAAAATTCCAAGTGTAGAAGGGGTGGCTTCTAACTTTTAACACTGATGTATTGCTTATAGGAATGGTATATGTAAGACAGGCAGCTTTTCTGTTTGAGTGGATATGCAGTGCAGCTAAGTCAGATAATGATGCCATCAGTTCTACAGGTACTTCATAGTTACCTCGAATGGAGCTGTACTGGAGAATGTACTCTCTGGAGTCCTATAGCTGTTAATATTTTGTAAATATCTCAGTCAAATCACTTAAATTATTTTTGGCATTTAAAATCTTAGCAACTCTTATTATAGAACACTCTGCCTTTTTGAAATCTGTACTTCCATGCACACCAGAACATCCTGTGTTTATCATCATCAAAGAAGGTAATGGTGAAGCTTCTGTTCAGGGTTATCTGGACCCATCTTGTTTGCCACCAGAACAGAATGATTTGACTGTGGTCTCCTAGGAGCACAGGTTTATGTGTGTATCAGTTATGAAGTAAATGATCCACTGGCAGCACAGCAGAGCACAGCAGAGAGAACTCCCAGTTTCAGGAAACCACACCTTTCTAATTGTGTTGGGTCTGTGGTTCCACTTCTTACAGTGGACGTCAATCAAAAACTTGCAGTACAGCACCCTGCTGCACAGATATGACATGTCTTCTGGTCTGAAGGAATCTTACACTGTCCTTTTACCCTGTGCTGTGGAGAACTGCACACATGGGGAGCACCAAAAAAAATATATGAATCAGGTCAAGTAGTTGTTGGCATAGTTCATAGTTACGGTTGGAACCTGCTATTTATTGTAACCCTCCAGATCTGTAAGACTCATTCATGGAAGACCAAGGCAACTAAATTGCAGGCCAAAGTTACCTGTGGAGCAGATTTCACAGTAGTTAAATTTTGCCATCCCCCAGGTACAGGCAAAGACAATGAGAGTACCCAGAGTGGGAGATGCTGCCACGGGCAAACTCAGCAGTTGTCTCCCAGGCAGCTCTGTGGAGAAGGCTTTGCTTACTGAAGGTATGCAGAAAAATGAGAGCAAGCTGAGTTTTTAATGATTTGCCTTTCAAATCCAGTAGTTAGTTGATTTGGAAACTTTCATGATTGCCACTAGATGGTGCCTTCTGCTTAGGCATTGAAGGGCAGCGTGCTGCAGTCAGCTAGTGCATCTTCAGTGATGATACTCTGGCAGCAAGGAAACCAAAAGCCATCTGTGTAGTCATGAATAGGTCTTACAGCTTTTCTGGTTTAGTTTTTCTTTTAGTTTTTAGGTTCTTTTAGTTTTTTCTTTTAGGTTTTAGTTTTTCTTTTGTTGGTGTGGGCACTGCAGGTGTACAATAAACTGGAACCTGAAACTCTGTTACATGTAGACTCATGAGGCATACTTTGGTGGATGCAAACTTGTCTGAACAGTAACTGTAGGACGGGCATAAGGTGGGAGGGTACAATTCCAGCTAATTGCTTATTGCTAAAGCCACGTCTTTGCCTTTTCATTTCTCAGGAAATGCTGAGTTGCTTGGAGATAGAATCTGGTATTATAATGAGGTGACAATATTGGTTTAAGTCTCAGCTTAGAGAACTCTACAGTAGGGTACATGTTTGTTTTCAAATCCACTTGGAATTTGGCTCTGAGTGACTGCCATTGTTTTCTCCTCTTTCACATTGGTTTGGAAGAGCTTTACTGACTTTCTGCCACACACAGCTTAAGCTTGTAATCTAGTGCTTACAACAGTGAATACAGATAGATATTTCTGTTTATTTTATTTGTACAGTTACCTCAGTTACTCACCCAAGTAATCAAATTATGAGCAGCAAAACAAGCATGGATGCCCGACTGGTCATTTTTTACATGCAATTACCTACTTTGCACTAGGAGTTGCTGTAAGTGTGTAGTAGTTACCTAGAAAAAGAGTGGGTTTGATTCCTTGTCTTTAGTGTCATTATCACAAACCCTGGGGCAGGAGAGCCAGGTCTAGTGGTGCCACTTTGCTCCTCCTAATGCGTAGTGCTTCTGTGTTTACAGGCGTCTTCAAGAAGAGGAACAGCAATTCCGAACATCGTCTTTGCCGGCCATCCCAAACCCCTTCCCAGAACTTTGTAGCCCTGCAAGCTCTCCAGTGCTAGCCCCTGGATCTTTACCTCAGAGTCAACCTGCTAGTAAGCATGTGAGTATGGGATGAAGCTTTGGGTCATCCATTCCTGTGCAAACCAACAGTGGACTGCTTCATTTTGAAGGCAGAAAGAAAGCTTCCAGATAAGTAAAGACACTTGTGCACTTTGTCTGTGAGTAGGGCAGCACTGGCTGAGAGAGTATCTTCAAATAGGCTTCAGACATTTTTTAAAAGGTTTGTAAGAAAGATGTGTAAAAAGTAAGCCTCTTTCAGATAAATGCATGTTGTGAATGGAGCAGTAATGCTTAATATCCTTCAGATTTTGTTATTCAGTCTAAAGATGTACTAATTCTAAAGTCAAGTGAATTATCTTAGAGTTGGATGAGGATCTGTGCCTTCTATACGGCATATTCTAGGTGTCACAAAAACACTGAAAAGCTGAATTCTTTAAAGACATGGTGGTGCTTTATTTGCTGTTTTTCATGAAGCTGCTCAAAAAGCGAAGGTGTTCTTAGAGCTTATAACTAGGCAGAGCTCATTGTAATGGGATTTAAGGGGAAGGTTGTCCCATGGAAAGCTGGTGGAGTAACTTTCTGGGTTCTTGGCAGTTAAGATAGCCCAGACTGAGCTCTCATGTGGTCCAGAGCAGTAACCTCAGCGACACAGAAGTTTTTCTTCTCTGTCCTACTCCACTGTATAAGAAACAATCATCTTGTTTTGTATCATTCCTCAAGCACACTTGAAGACTAAACCTTTATTTTGTGAACTGTGTTGACCTGCATGGGAATTAAAAAATGGGTTACTCTGACTACTGGCTTACAACAATTCTGTTCTTGAGTACCCAAAAATGTGGAGAAGTTCTGTGCCACTGCTCAATTAGTTTGTAATTAGCTCCTAGATATTCTCTGAGACATAAAGGGCTTGGGTACAGCTACAAGCAGAGGACCCAAATGTGTGCCCGTGCGTGTTCTGTGTTGTGTTACAGTGCCATAAACAGCTGCCTCCTTTCCTGAGAGATACCTGAGTGCACCTCCACTAGTTTTAATGTGTTTCTTACCCATACAAGATAGACAGGTAACCAAATCATGCCCTGGGAAAAAAATTGAGCCATCCCATTGGGAATTTAACACAAGGCCCTGTCAGAGACCCAGGTACTGGCTAAGCTGTTCTGCGAAGGCAGTGTTGATGTGACTCTGGGGAGATAAAACCAGGGGCAATTCTGCCTCCTGGCACTTGCCAGCAGGACAGCAGCAGAGCTGTCTTTCTGAAATAAACTTTAGTTTCTGATGAACCTGTGTTTACCTCTCCAAATATCCTCCAAGTTCAGGGTTTCTTTGCCTTTTAGCTCTATGTTTTACTAAAATTACCCAAGCCACCCTTAACTTGGCTCTGTAAAACCTTAAGGAACCCTAAATGATCTGTGAGTCAGTTTTTGATCGAATTTAGAAACTAGTGGTTTAACAGCAGATAAATATAAAAATAACCAGCCATTTAATGTATGTAAGAAGATGGCTATAAAGGCAGAATAAAAGATCTTTTCTTTTCACAAGTTTTACCTTATAATTTTTTAAAAAATTATTCTACCTTACTTTAAAATCAAAATTTTTCACCAATGTTTTCAAAGCCTAAAATGAAATAATTTATATTGTATAGATATGCTTGCTGCTGAATTTTTTAATTAAAGACAATCCATTATAGTGGTAAAACCTTTTAGGGTACAAGCTGAGGAGGTAAAGCATGTTGGGCAATAGTGGTTTCTTTTGTAGATGTAAATACACTGATCATTTCAGCCTGTCAACTCATTGGAGGCAGTTGAGAAACACTGGCTCCGGATGAGGGAAGAATAGCGAAGTGTTCTTTTACTCTCTGTCAAAGTATTTTGCTCTCTTTAATGAAGGGTTAGAGAAACAAAACTGAAAAAAACCCCTTCTATTTTTAAAGTATGAATGGTAAAAGACAGTAGGTGTAGTTTCTTCATGAAGAAAGAAAACTACTTCAATTTTAAACATGGAATATCATTGGATAACAAAATAATCTCTCTGTTCAGCCTCCTCGTAATTTGTTTAACTCAGTTTTAGTTCCCTTCACGGGAGTCTGCTAAACATCATGAGTAAAAAAAAAATTAGTAACTTAAGAAATGTTATACATCTTTCCAACTTCAACACATTAAAAAATGTAGACTTTGGGAATTTGAGTAAATTATTTTAGGATGTGGTCTGGCTGAGATAAGTGTCCGTCAATTCGATACAAACTACTGATTAATAAAATGAGTGATGAGTTTAGTTAAAGGAGTGCAATAGCAAGTTTTAGTACCTGGCAGTTAGGGAAAATAAGTTGTGCTTTAAGGAAAATATAAATACAATGTTAAATGCTAACCAAGGTAAAACATCAAGATGCTTAATTCAGGTTCTCTGCTTGCAAATTATGAACACAGATTGAAATTGGAGATGGGAATGAGCCATTCTGTTTACATGGATATATGAGGTGCTAGTGAATCCCTTTGGTGCTTCTTGAGCATTTACAGGTAAATAAATAAGCCAATAGCAGTTCCAGTCAGCAGTGCTGCAGCTCTGATCACACAGGGCATCACACGTGGCACACATGTGGTGTGGAGGAAGTGTTGCCTTTGGTCAGCTGGTATTTGTGGCACTTGAGGGGATCTCAGGTTAATGTAGCCTTTGGGGATTTCAGAAAGAAGTGAGTATTTTGTTTGCTGACCATGTGAAACAGTAGAGAGATTGCTGGGAAGCTGGAGGATCTGATGACTTCATAAGAAAGGAAATGTTAATATTGTTCCTCCTGGAACACCTCCCTGTTACTTAATAATTGTAAAATACAACTCTGCAATGATAAAATCTGGTAGTGGTTATGCAAGAGGAATTTAAAGATCCAGTCTTGTTAAACATAGAAGAGTCTCATGTCATATTACCAAGCCTTAGGCACAAAGAAATGCCAGCTCTATTCAAGTTTTACTAAAGTTATACTTCTTCACAGTATATTGTTCCCTATAGTAAAAGGATGCATGTGTGAATGAAAGAGTGAGTAAAGAAGCTTTCAGGTCATAAAGCTTGAATTACATTTTTGACTGAAAAAATGGATATTGTCTTTTCTCATATGCAAAATTTTATTCTGTAGCTGGAGCCTGACATACAAGTTTCTTGTTGATTCTGAGTCTCTTCCTTATTTTTTTCATGTAGTTGCCACTGCTTTTTTTTAACGAGCAGTTCAGAGCGTTGCTTTATGCATTGCTCTGCATTTGTTTCCTACTCTTGGCTCAGCAAAGGAAGATAAAAACAGTAAAGCAGTGAAAAATAACTGTAATAAACCTTTCTTACTTTTTTGTGCTAGGTTCTTTTTCTGTCTTCTCATGGTGACAAAGCATTTTCTTTATTGTACTCAAAAAAGTACAATAATTTCATTTTTTTGAAAATATTTTTATGAGATCTGTGGGTAATGGTACTGATTTCACCACAGCAGGAAGCAATATGCCACCTCTAACTCTGCTGCCAGTCAGGCACTGAATACTGCTTTTAAAGCTGATGGCTGCAGCAGTGTACTGCAGCTGCCCCCAGAAGACAGACAGCAGTGGGAAATAACAGGTCTTCAGTAGCAACACAAAACTAAACACACCTGTAGGCAAATGGGTTAGTCATTTAATGGGAGAAGCAATCTGGGAGGTAAAACTGGAGTGTTAGGCTTATTGAAATCATTTCAGATTTGGTTTTTAGAGGGTGCTTTTTTTAATTCTGGATAATCTTCTTTGCTTTAGAAAAAGAACTTAATCTTGTGGATAATTTTTTTCTGAGCACACAAAGGTTGAAAAACTGGCACATAATTTAGTAGTAAAAGATTTAGAAGAGAAATAGCAGTGAACTTTCAGGTTACATTTCAAAGGCTATCCTGCACTGAACAACATCCACAGTGGCAACGTGTGCTAATAGGGTTGCATGACCTAAAAAACCTGGTGATAGACATTCAGAAATTATTTGCATTAAAGAGATGCATGCCTCTTTGGAGTTCAGCAGTTTGATCCTTTATTTCAGGTCTGCAGGTGGAAAAAGCCCACTTTGAGCTTAGTTTTACAGTGAAAAATGTTAAAAGTTGGGTTGTTGATAGTGAACAGTACATGGGTTTGTAAAAAATGGCACAGCTGAAGTTTTAGTGATGTAGCCAAGAAGCTGGTGAGCACCTGGATGAGAAGTACCAACCTGTTCAGTTGGTACTTCTCAGCTACTTCAGTTTCTGGTGTCGTGAGTGAGACAGTGCAGGTGTCTTGTGCTTGGGGAAGCCATGATCCTTCAAGTGGTAGCTGACAAAGAGCTCATAAGTCCCTGAGTTGAGAGCAGTGTTGTCTGTGAGCTTGGACAGGAGGCTGACAGGAGCGGAGCTCCCTGATCAGTGCATGCCCAAGCACTCCCCTCTTCATCTGTGCCTGATTTTGTCCTCTAAGTATCACCCATCTGCCCATCACCACAGAGCCCAAAACTCCAGCAGACCTCTGAGAGCACTCCCGCTTTCCATGCATGGGAGGGGCAAGAAAAGGCAAGAGCAGGAAGGACATGCTCTGGGTGACACCAGGGGCATTGCAAGACCACTTATATTTTTCTCTCCCTTTTCCTCCCACATCTTTGTATGTAAGACTCATGCACACCTACAAACACAAGATCACCCCATGTCTGAAGTGGGGGAAGTGATTGCAGGCCAGGAGGAGGGACAGCTGAAAATTTTTAAACCATCGTTTGCTTAACAGGATAAATATGTTTGTCTAAGAAAAATTGAAACCAGAAAATTGCACCAAACCAAGACCAAACATTTGTCCAAAAGATTGCTAAAAACATCAGACAGCTACCTTACTGCCAGTTGAAGTCCATCTTTGTGTTGCTGGTATAAATGAAGAGCTAGTTGGTAACTTAGGTTATAATTTCTGGTTGTGTACAAATATTTTGGAAAAAGCATGCAATAATTACATGTAGGTCACTGCAATGCCACAGGATATTAGGCTTAAGTATCTTGTGTGAGTCAATGAAGCTTTCAACTGTAAAAATAGGGCAAATTTCTCACATCCCCCCTCTATACAGCCCAGGCAAACTTCCAAAAAGCAGTTTGATGTATCCAAATTATTTACTCTTTTCTAGCAAATTAAATTCACAAATGGGTATGAATTAATGTCATTCTTTTTTCCAGATTTAGTTACTCTTCAAGGGAGCTTGTGTAAATCGACTTCTTAGTTTTTATTGTTCTAATTACATGTTATGATGCACATTTTTTATTTTTCTTCCCATAAAACTTTTATTTTGGCTCTTTTGAAGATGTGGATGTTGCTTTTCTAAAGAGAAGCTGTATAAAAATACGAACTTCTGTATAATGCAGGCATTGTGTACTAAGTTGGATTTTGTGTGTGTCACAGCAAATTCTGTGCTTGATCCTTCAGTGGAACAATCTTTTGCAACAAGGCATTCTGAAAATAAATGCTGACATCTAAGTGAGTCAGCTGGGCATTACTTTCTCTAAACAGGCCAAATCTATAGCTGGATATAATCTGGTCATTTCCTTAGGTCTAAGTCTAGGCATTCCCTTTGGCCCAGCTTTAAAACATGGGTTTTCAGGAGTATCTGCCATGACACATCATGTTGTTTCTCTCAAATCTTTCTTTGAAGCAAGTCTCTTACACTAAGTAAATAAATCATGCATAAATTGCTCTGCAACATGTTTAACTCAGATGCTTTTTTTAAAGGTAGTTGCAATTGTGTTTGGAA
Source organism: Geospiza fortis (assembly GCF_000277835.1). Taxonomy (NCBI): domain Eukaryota; kingdom Metazoa; phylum Chordata; class Aves; order Passeriformes; family Thraupidae; genus Geospiza; species Geospiza fortis. The sequence goes on along the minus strand of NW_005054464.1, from coordinate 697,437 downwards.
AAAAAAAAAAGTAGGGAAA
>NW_005054464.1:681319-697389 GCF_000277835.1 Geospiza fortis | reverse complement strand
GGAAAGAGCAGGCCTCTGCTGCAGGGCTGTGATCTAACTGCATGAAAGCAGCCTTTGGGTGCCCTTCTCTCGTTTGGAGAAATTACACCTTCCCAAACTAAAGAGTTAAATTTGATGGGCAGGAGAGGAAAGATGTTGCATTACTTGTCATCTTCTCTCCTCTCTCTTGGAAACATGTTGTCCTGAAATCAGGGTGGGGGAAGAGTTCACAGTATGGTCAGTTTCATCATGCTGAAAGTTACATTTACTCATTACTGAGGAAGAGAATGATGAATATCTGAGTTGTGACAAGCTTTCTGGACTAAGCTAAAGACCAGCAGCCCTTGGTGCTGTTGGTGCTGGTCACCAGGTGGGTCTGCAGGCTCTCCAGCTGGAGCCCTGCATGTGGGCTGTTGAGCACTGTGATCAGCACAGAGGCAAAGCTGCTGTTTCTGCTTCCTCATGCTTCTTACAGCAAGAAGCTTTGTGTTAGAAAGAAATGAGTCTCTTTGTTCTTGCTTTTTGGGAAGTGCCAGAACAGTAGTTACAGTCCCAAGATGAATTACGGGAAATATGAAGGGCATCTCATGCTCAAACCCAAGACTATGTTATTTGTTGAGATTTTTTTTGTTTCCAATGACACAAACCTGGCCCAGCTCCCAGGAGCATTTTGGCTCCCTACCTGGAAGTGATGCTCTGGCCATGGGGCTGTGCTGGGAGGAGGGCTGTGTGCTCAGGACCAGTGGGAAATGCAGTTTCCATCCAATGGATGGAACCAACCTGGCCCAAGCCTGCCTTGCTCCATGAATGCTGGTACCCCACTGGGTCTCCAGCCACACAGTAATACTTGCAGTTTTAAAAAGCTGTTGCACAGTAATAAACTGAGCAGTCTGTGGTATTTGCACCAGTAACTGCATTAGTGTGTCCATGCTACATTTTTCTGTGTGCATCTTAGTTACGCGTGCACTTGCACATTTTGTTGCACATTCCTCTTGCTGTATTTTATTAATAGTGGAGTAAGAGTATAACTTTGCTGTTCTGTGCTTTGATGAGGAATTGACAGAACTGAGTAGCTATCAGGCTGAGAAGGCAGTGAAAACTGGGAAAGCGTAATATGAGAGGAGTTCTAAGTTTCTCTGTTCCTAGCAAGGCAGGCAGGAATGGGTTTTGGTGTAAACATAAGTGAAGCAGGGAATTAAAAAAACCCCAGGACTAGATTGAGTGACTGTAATTATACCATAAACGAATAGTTGAGATGAATCAGAGATGCCATAACTTTGTGCTGATAGCCTTTAAGGAGTCATTCAGCAAGGCAGGAACAGCCACAGTGAGTCTGTGTGACATCTGTGCTGTCTGGACTCGAGGTGTGAGTTCAGGTCAACTTCAGACATTTTGGATAGAAGAGTTTTTGGACCTCTGCTGCCCAGAGGGCAGGTGAAAGAAAGCACCAGCTCATAATTTAGAGATTCTGCTGCGTGTATCCTCTGTGACCTCGTGGCACAAGTTTTTTTGCCAGCAGCTGGTAGGTGAGCTGACCACGAGGTCCATCCCAAGGTGAGCTGTGGGAGCTCTTGCAGAGCTGTGCTGGCACCTGCAGCTGAGCTGCTGGTGATCCCTGGTGCATGCTGTGGACGTATGGAGTGCAGGACTGGGAAGACACCCAAGTTTTTGCTTGCTTGCTGGCATCTACTTCTAGGGATGGCAGGCAAAGCCAGTGTTTAGTTTGTTCCTTTCCAACCCATCAGCACAGTTGTTGCTTAAGTGTGAGGAGGGATGCTGTTCATTCAGAGCAGGTAAAAAGCTTCTTTGGACTTCTTTTAATTTCCTGGACAGTGACCTGTGCCCACAATTAAAGTGGAAATCTATTTGAAATGTCCATCTTCACTTAGGTGGTGTTTGCGTGTGGATGCATGGGAAAGAAAGAACTTGGAGTTAGTTCATTGTTTTGGTAATAGGATGTTCTTGCATTGTGCCAGAGCTTGCAGATATAGTTTTGTTCCATTTCCTAAAGAGGGGGAAATGTCAGTTGGAATTTAATAACAAGTTAATTAAATCATTGTGGGATGAGTTTCAATTCTCTGTGCTTTTGATTTATAGCCTCCTATTGCTATCAAATTTTTATTATATTATTCTTCCTCCTAATAGGAGTGCAGAATTACTGTACTAAAAAGTGATTTTGTTTAATTAATATAAGTACCTTCAATCTTTGTTTCAGCCTGGCTGTAATCTGAACATCATTTACAAAATTTACATAAAAGTGAGTTTAATCTGGACTTGCTAAAGGACAAGGCATCATTGGTCCATCTAAGCTACATCTCATGCTTCTCTACTGGCAAACCCTGCTGCTGCCAGGGTTACTAGAGCTGATTTCTCCTGCTGCATTTCAGGAAGCAACAGAATTGGAAATATCACTGTTGTGCTTCATGCCTGCACTATGTAGGTTTTTCTGGTGTTGCTGAGGGAGAAATGAATAGCACTCCGAAACAAAATGGATTGACGATCAGCTGGAAGTTTGGATCCAAGATCTCATCCCAAGAGCATGGGATGTTTCTGGGGAATGTGAATAAAGTAGCTTTGTCACAGCAGACTTGCTTCCAGTGAGATTTCATTAACAACGAAGAAAACATGGTTCTGTAAGTTTTTATGGGAAAAGGGGATGAAAGTGAGAGAAACCTTTAAAAGCTGCTTCTGTGTCTTGGCAAACAGGTGCCACTTTATTGCATCCTTTCATCTGCCTAGATCTCTTGTCTGGCCAGAGTGAGGAACTGCTCTGCTTTTGGGGGTTCTTTAGAGGTGGGCTATGAGGATACTGCTTCACCCTGCACACACACAAAGTTTACAGTGTGCATTGTCCATCCAGACATTTCATAGGAATGTTATTTATCTCTGTACCTGCTGCAGAGGAAGCAGCTACTGAGTGCTGGGACTGATGCCTGTGCCTCACAGTCACCAGGGAAGTTTGGCTGCCTCACCATAAGCTGATCTTGCTCGTGTTCCTCCTCTCGTTTTTTATGTTCACCTTTAAAAATTTTCTTTCCTTACTATCCTTGCCAGAATGGGTAATGAGAATAGGAAAAAGCTGTTCATAAGGAACAAACTCTGCTTAAAAAAAAAAAAACTTGGAAAAAGAAAGGAGGTACAAAGCATTAATGAGAGTATTCTAAGCTAAATAACAGTGTCTGTGTAGTAAAACACCTGGATTTAATTTTACAGACAAGTCGCCCTTAGGCTTCTGTGAGTCATTTGTGAGCATGTCCTTGCCTGCAAACTTTAAGAGCCTCTAATTACTCTGAAGTAACTTACTTGTCACATTGTTGCTGGTTACACTTATTTTCCTATTGCTTCCTAAAATTTACCAAAAGCAAGTTGACTGAAGTGTTTCTGGAGTTTCTAAATAGCTTTACAAATGTTTTCAGCAATTTTCATTCACCAAGTTCTCAGTTCTGCTGAACAAGCTATAGATGAGATCTTTGATAAGCATCAGGTATCAGGTACAGAGTTTTAGCATTGAAAAATACCTGTTGTGCTTCAGTTTATGAATGCTTTTTACTAAGTTGTCACAAACTCCAGGGCAATGTTATGTTTAAACATTTGAAGTATATATATATATATATATACACACACATATCTATATGATTGTGTATAGGAGAAAATGAAAAGATTGCTTGCAGTACTGTCACCTTATAATGGATTTATTGGGCAGCTTGCAAAGAAATAGACATTAAATATATAAAGATCACCCTCCTCTTCATGAGACAAAGAAAAGAAAGCTGATGTTACAGGACTAACAACATCTAGTCATGCAGGTAAAACCTTGTATTTGATATTCTCCATGTGTTTTTCTGTGTTATATGCTGGTTTGTTCTATGTATTTTTTTTCCATGGCTGACCTTTGAACCTTTTTCTTTAACAAACTAGCTTGTTAAAGCTGTGTAAAGCTCATCCAAGTGAGGCTGAGCCTTGCCTCTTGTTACAGCCTTGTCAAATGAGCATGCTCTAAAAGGCAGACTCAAATAATGTTTTGCTGAAAAATGCTCTTGCTGCGCTTGAAGCTAATGTCATTCCATTTCTAGCATTTAAAAGGTCCTAAATATATTTGATAACCTCTTTTGTTGTCTTTATGAGCAGTGATGAGACTGAATTTTACTCCTGAATGTGGATCCAGTCAGTGTTTTAGGGGCAAGTTTTGGTTTATGCTTTTTGATTTTCTTTGAGCATACTTACCATGATTTGCATTCTAGTCTGTTGGGGGTTTTGGTTGTCTTTTGGCATTGGGTTGTTGTGGGTTTTCTTTTTTTGCCTGCACAGGTGGGAAAGGTAATCTAAATCCTGAGTCTTTCATCTTCTGCAGAGAGAGGCTGTCAGTTCAAGGAAAGTGAAGTGCTTGTCAGCTGAGGGGTCATGAGAACACCACATTCGGTCCCAGAGATAAAGATTATCAATTTCTAACCATTTGTACAATGTAACACATTTTTTAGTATTTTCTAGGATATTAATAAGAAGTGGAAAATCAGGAGGCTGCCAGCTATATTTGTGCAAATGTACCTTCAGTGTAATTTCCCTTTGCTCCCAGTGAACATTCAGTTCTGCATTACACTGCATGCAAGTTACAAATGAGCATTTGCTTACAGCCTAATTAAGCATAGCTTAGAGCAGTACTTAATTGCAACACTTCAAGTAATACAGAGGAACTTCAAGCCAATCTGGCTAACAAGAAATTAACTTTGTGCTCTGCCCAAGGTTGCTCTAGCTGCTGTATGTGAGGTTTCATTGTGTCTTGCCCTCTGTGTCCATGGAATAGCACTTGGGCAATCTTCAGAGGTCACAGAGAAACCTTTCAGGATTTCAGTTAAAGCTAGAAATCCTGCAAGGAGTGAGGCAGGGCATGATGGAGTCTTTCAGTGAGTAGAGAAATTGCCTGTGCAGCAGATGCTGGCTTTGGGTGTCTCCAGCAGTTCATCTATTGATGTCTGAATGGCACTGAGGTAAAAGACTGCTATGATGGTGTATAATCATTAAAATGAAAGAGCTGAATGAACTTCATAGGAAGCTTTCTATATGTTACTTTTATCCCTTAGATAAATAAATAGCCTAGTAGCTCTGAAGAGGGTAAAATAAATTTTACAGCACTGTAAACATACTTCAGTTTCTCTGCTTTGCCTCTTTCCCAAGCTTTCTCCAACGTGCAGCTGTGATGTTTAACTTGTCTATCAAAATGCTCAAGGATGATGTGCTTGCAAAGGGCTTGTTTTATCCCTATGCCAGAGGCCTGGAAGTGCTAATAACCCTGCATTCAAACACTAGCCATTAAGAAAGGGGAGACCCTAGTAAAATTCTAGCAAAAATAATATGAAAAAACGTGTACAGTGTCAGACATGATTCAGAGTGACTGCATTCTTTGAGTTTGCAGCAGTGTCTGCTTTCTGCATAATTGAGTTCATCTCTACTACAGTTATGTCTTTTCTGAACATATTAGTTGAAATTTAGTGGCAATACCTAGGTATGAAGACTGATGAATTGTGGCAAAATTAGTTGATTATCTTAATTTCTTTATTTTAAAATACATTAATGTAGGGAAGGAGAAAGTAATTCTTTTTCCTCTTAAATTATGTCACAATATTTATGTAAAATTTCAAATCAGTAAGATCTCACTGAGTTCAAGAAATACATTGAAAATACTTGAAGAGGAGGTATTTAAAGTCTGACTGGATAGTTGCTCAGATTGCATGTCTTAGACTTGCAGTCAGTGCAGAACTCTGACCCTAATATATAAAGACTTCTTCCATGATTTTTTGTGTTGGTGCAACCTTTTGCAAGACCAGTTTTTCTACAGTGACTTAATAGATCTTTTGAATGGTTGTTGAAGAGAATTTCTTTATGCTGGGCAATTCTGCTTTTGCACTACAACCATAATGATGTGTTTTTGATGGACATATTTGACTTTGCATAACACAATTGCAAATTAGGTTTGTATGCTGTAGCTGAATTACCAGTATCTGGAAATAAATACCTATTTTGATTATTGATTGCATATTGAATTATAAAACATGTGTGTTAATGTAAGACAAACTTGGAGGTCTTTACCTACAACAGACAAGTAGTAGGAATGGCCATGGTTCTCGTATTATTTGCTTACAGTGGCATTTTTTTTTGCTGCTGGAAAGTAGCATGTAGACTAATGAGCACATCCAGCATAACTGTTTTGCCCACCTACAGAGAGCCTTTTTTTGAATCTCAGCTTGGAAGATGTGGAGAGAAAAAAACTTTAACTGCAAAAGATAGTATTGGGATTTTCTGGTGAAGAAAATCCTCATGTTTTTGTGTCCAACTTCATATCATGAATGGTCAAATCAGCAGTTGGCTCAAACTCAGTGCTAAGTGTCATAAAAGCTCTGTTAGAGATTTGGGTTTAATCACCCTTAGGTTGTCAGATCCCTGCTGTCAGATGCAGTCATGGTAGTCCCAACCTTTTACTGTCCTTACAGTCTGTTCACAGATCTCTTCAGGTAGATGCTTGCTTCTTGTCAAAAACAACAGCAGGTGGTTTTGGGAAGGTGTTGCATTCCATATTTTGCTTGATGAGCCTTATGGTCTGACCAAGGGACCTTGGTGTGTGCTCTGTTCCTCCTCGCCTCTTATTTGGGTTGCTTGTCTCCAGTTAATAGTGACACAGGGAAGTATCTTTCTAGTGCTTTCATGCTGTCTTAGGGTAGCAAAGCTATAAAAGATGATGGGTTGCAAAAGTGCCTCTTCCTCTTTCTGTTGACCACTGTGGGAACCTGAATGCCTAGTGAAGACAGGATGTGCTTTGACTGAGGTGGCTTATGACAGCTGAAATGACTGCCACCACCTCTGTGTTGTTCAGGAGAAATGTAAATCAGATAGTGATCTGTGATCATGAAGATCCTTTCCTTACCGTAAGTTACTGAGCTGTTCTATTAGGACCAAACTGGGCCTTGTTTCTAAGTGGGAAATTTTTGTTGACCATGTGCCTGAGTGGCCAATGTCCTCATTTACTCCTGGAAGAAACAGCAGAATTTGTTTATCTGGAGAGATGCTGGCAGCTTCAGGGATGATTTTTTTCTATCATTTGTTAAGGGTCTGTGAAAAATGATGAGTTTCATATCACAGTCTTGTTCTGCAAATTCAAGTCAGTACTCTTCCACATCTGTTCAGCAGTTTCCCTAATACAGACTTTCATGGACAGATAGTTTTAGCCATTGGTAATTGATACACAACAATGATGCCAATTTTTGAGAAAAAAGAAAATTTAGTAACAAAGGGAATCTGGGCTAGGGAAGTATTTCTTCTTCAGGAGCCAGTAAGCCCACTGAGGGGAGAGCAATAGCAAGAGTTTTTAAGGGAGAGGGTTGAAGAACTGGACTGCCATTTCAGAAAGTAATTTGCCTTTGATTTGCTTTCTGATTTTGTACTAGGGAAAGCTACCCTTAGCTCTTGTTCTGTGTAGAAAACCAAATGCAAGAAACTCAAGTTGGTTTGTAAAGAAGGAAGGTTTAATTTCCTCAACTGACTGATTATCCTCCTTATGAAAAATCAAAGTCATTAAGATCTCTTTCAGATGCTTGAGCTAACTAAAAATGCTGAATTTGTCATCTCAAGGTACTTTCCATGTTGAACCCCAGAATGAGGCTACCTGGTAATTTATCTGATCCAGTCTGTACATGTGGAAAATAATGGTGTCTGCAGAGAAGATTAAGATGTTTGGCTTAACAAGGCACTGTCCGTGGAACAGAAGTGTGTTACATCACACTCAGAGAGAATGAACTTTTTTTCACTTCTTCTTTAAACAGGTTTTCATGGTGTAGCTGAAGGAAATTAATGCACTAGCTATTTTGTTACACTTTAAAAAGTACAATTCATGGGGTGCTCAGGTTGGCAAAGCCTTGGTTGATGTGAGCCAAGCAAACTTGGGTTCACTGAAAGAAGAACCTACAGAACTCTGGAAACAAATCCGCAAACCCACTTATTTATTGCGAGTTATACTTTAGGTCTGATAAGTGTCAGTTATGTTGAAGAGCGTATAAGCAATAGTTGAGCCAGAAATAGTTTCAGTACAGAGTATTTTTTGTTCATACTCTGCAGGTAGCAAAAAAATTCTGCTTTTACCATGTGTAATCTTGTGCAGGAAGATGGGGGAGTTGTGGAAAAAGCAAGTATTGTGACACTTTTCTATGCTGTACACAAGGCAAGATAGATGTTCCTCCAGTAAGAAGCCTTATGCTCTGCCACCACCCAAAGCCACCAACCTTCTGAAGCTTGAAAAGGCCATAAAGTTTTTTATGTGTAGAATTGTCTCTACATGAATGAATTGAAAGTGGTAAGTAGTGAGATTTGCTGACATCCGCAGATTTGGTTTGACACAGTTAGAAATGAAATATCAATTAATAGTTAATATTATTATTGCCATTTATTAATACAATAGGTCTTTAAAGGACACTTCAAAATGAATTAGTTTTCTTATGTACAACTATGTATTTAACCTGTGAAATTCTACATGGCAATTGAATGGAAGAATTAGATATTGAAATTTGAAGTGTATAGAATGATATTTAAGTGTATGTTACTCATTTACATAAATACAAGACTGCAATAAGCATAGAGATAAGGGAAGCAGATCTTAGTATTCAGATTTGTATCAAATCCAAGCTGGTGTTTGGGGAAGGAAGGGAAGAGAACACTGTTTATGCTGAAATATATTTGATTCAAGTTTTGTCTAGAAGAGACTATTAAATTTTTATGTTGCACAGGACCCTAAGATCCTGAGATGTTCACATATCTTCCCTTTTATATTGATCTAAATTGTACTTTTCCCTTTTGAGGCTAGCTTTCTTAAACTTATGTCACTGGGTCTGTGAGCCAAGTGCACAGTATTTTAAAAAAATGTTTTATTTTGACAGGGAATGGAATTATGCACTCATGGAAATAGAAACTTCAGAATAAGAAAGATGTCCAAAGGGTTATCTACCTTCTTCCAGTCAATCTAGGGGGGAAAAATGAGCTTGGGAAAAGGCATTTTCCTTTAATAAACCTGACACCAGTGCCTTTATATTCTCTTTCATTTTCTCTGTGGTTCAGTTCAAGAAGGTTTCAATGACCCAGATTTTTTTCTCAGCATAATCCTAAAGAAGATCCATGATATAAATACAGAGCCATCAAAATCCTTTGAGAAAAAAATTATCATTCGTGCCAGGACAGAGATAAAGTTACTGGTATCTTTGCATGGTGGATTTCTTTAACCCCTTGACAATAATTTAGGGAGGGGAGAAAGAGGCAGAAGGAAGCATGCTTGTAGGTAATGACATTTATGTGTTATCTATAGCACATAAAAATACAGAGTCATCTCCCTTGTCATTGCCTTTTGGAGTCTTGGAAATGGTTGGTTTCTCTATGATCAGCTACAGTAGAAAGGCTACTGTTAAAATATTTCCCACTTAATATCATGTAGAATTGGTTTCTAGAGGGTGTCTGTTCTCTTAAAAAATTCACCCAATGTTTGCTCTTTTCCTCTTGTGATTTTTTTCATACCCTTTTGCTTGCACTAAACAAAGAAACTAGGCATGTGAGCTATTTGAATATAATTGTCTTTTTAATACAAGTAATTATTTTAAATGTTTAATGGGATCCTCATGAAAATTGTTGCATAAACTTTTCAATTAGAGAGAAGGCTCTTCGATTGCATTTGTGTAAGATATTTAATTGGGTGGACAGCACAGAATGAGTATGTTTGGAAATTATCTCAGATTACCTGCTTGTAGGGGGATGCCTATAGGGAGGAGAAAGCTTTGCTTCCAATTAACTTGAAAGATAAGATAGCTTAATTGGAAGCTGACTGTGCCTTGACAGCTTCAGAGCAGCAGTGACTTCCATGTAAAATAATCTGAAGCAGATGCTGAATGAAGAAGTAGCATTTTCTTTCATGCAGCCTTTGGCATCAGATCTCTGGCATTATGTTATCTAGTTCTATATGAGGAAGCATTTTTTTATCATGACATTGATTTCAGCACAGAACTTCATATTTATACCTACGCTAGTAAGTTCATCAGCCTTTGACAAACAGACCATAACACCAACTTAAAGGGAACTTCAACCACTTCGGCTTGGCTGGGGAAAATAGTGATGAAGAATCCTACAAAAAGACCCATTTAGGGCTCCTGATCTATGACCAAACTAGATCTTCTTTATGCTTTTAGATAGTGCTGTGGTTATGTAACTTTTCTCTATCTGTATAAGAGCTTGGAGGCTAGAGAAACAGGCTGCAGGAAAGCTCATGAAGTTTAACAAGGGCAAGTGTAAAGGCCTGCACCTTTGGAGAAGCAACCCCAGGCGCCAGTACATGCTGGGAGTCACCCAGCTGGAAAACAGCTTGGCAGAAAAAGACCTGGGGGTCCTTGTGGACTCCCAAGTTGAATGTGAACCAGCAATATCCCCTTGCTGCCAAGAAGGCTGATGATATCCTGGGCTGCCGTAGGCAAAGCATTGCCAGTGGGTTAAGGGAGGTTTATTCAGCACTAGTGAGGCCACATGTGGAGTTCTGGGTCCAGCTCTGGGCTCCCCAGCACAAGAGAGACATGGGCATATTGGAGAACATCCAACAAAGGCCTGGAGAGATGATATGGGGACTGGAGCATCTGTGCTGTGAGAAAAGGCAGAGAGAGCTGGGGCTGTTCGGCCTGGAAAAGAGAAAGCTCAGGAGCATCTTGTGAATATGCATAATTACCTTGAAGGAGGGTGCAAAGAGGACAGGCCCAGGCTCTTTCCAGTGGTCCCCAGGTATCCGAGATAAGGGGCGCAAATGGAAACACAGGATGTTCCTTCTGAATGTGAGGCAACGCTTTCAACTGTGAGGGTGACTGACTGCTCTCAGCCACAGCCTGGAGAGGTTGTGAATCTCTGTCCTTGGAGATACTCCAAGGCACCTGGACGCTGTTCCGGAGAAGGGACTCTAGGTGACCCTTCTTGGGTTACAGGGAGGATCAGATAACATCCAGAGATCTCTTCCATCCTTCAACCCTATGTGAGCCTGTGATTGTTCCTAAATTTAATAATGAAAAAAAGAATACCTCAACCCAAAAAATGGTTAAAGGTGTATCAGTCTTGAAACATATCATCTCTGTCTCATGTCTTTAATAATAAAGTTTGGAGTTACAAGGGTAAAGCTCCCTGTTAATTAATTTATAACTACTGAGTTTCTAAGAGCAATATTTTTGCTTGCCTGGCATGTGCCAGCATTACCAACATAATCCGCTTGGATATCATGTAAGAATTCTATTAAAATTTACTTTAGGGGAGGGATTTCTATGTTAAATGTTTGGATCTTATTTTATTATGAATAGTACTGAAATTGAACAATGGCAATCAAAGTACATCTAAATATGTGTTCTATGTCATATATCAGTAAAAATAGAGGAGCCAGTCATCTGATTTATAGATGATGAGAACCTGGACCAGAGCACTTAGAAGATAATCTGTTCTCTTGGGAAATCCTCAGCCTTAGAGGCACGAAAAAATAACGTCACTCAAATGCTTATTCAACTAGTCACAAGGGATAGAATGAAAGATTACCAGTTGGCAAAAAGGATGATAGAAAACATTTAAGGGCTGTGAAAAGAGGTTTATATGATTCAGTGCATCTTTGCACTGAAATCTGTTTGATAAGCAGCAGTGGAATACTGATAATGATGTACCAGCAAAGGAGAAGGATGCGTATAGTATGATGGGAAGGACTGGGTGGGGAGGGTGTTTTCATGTCAGGGTAAGAGGAGCTGCTCTGGAGTAGGTGTCGGTACAAAGCAGCACTCACATCTCTGCACTGTGACCTGCAGCAGGCGATGCAGAGAGCTGACATGTTAATCTTGAGGAACGGGCTGAAGAGAGGAGCTGCAAGAGAGGAAGGATGAAGCAGTTTGTGACACTTCAAATCAGGCTGCTGAGAACTGGGAGAACGTGAGAGGGGAGAGGCTATTACTGTTCATCCACTCTGTGGCCACAGGTCCTTCAAAGCAGCTTGTGTGTGTGGTTGCTGAATGTCTTACTTATTGTCGCTTTAGCAAAGTAACCTTCTTTTTAAGAGTTGGCATAAATGCTGCAGACTTCAATCCATATAATACAGTCTATAATAAGCTAACTACTTCACTTTTGAGCCACTGCTGCTCCAGGAATTAATGCCTGGAAATCTCAGTACATGTAGATGATAGGGGAGAGCTGGAGGACATTGTTGTGAGTAGGATTGTATAGAGGACCATTTAGTTGCCTTTGTTTCTCAGCTTTTGGTAAAAACTGGTTGATTCCTTTCAGTTCATAATAGGCTGAATACCAAGCTGTTTCTATAATGTCATGGATTGCTTGTTCGGCATCTTTTTAATTAGTGACATTTTATTTAGTCCAAATTAAATATGCCAGATGTAGCTGATTTAGTGGCTAACAATGATGAGTGAGGGGAGGGAGAGCTAACATATAGCCGTCTGTTCTCAGGGAAGTTTTTTTTTTTTCCTTTTAATTTTTTTTTTATTTCTAGTTCCACAGGAGAAGTTGGAGTGGTAACCATGGCAGCAGGGAATTTGTCCCCGTAAGCTAAGCAAAGGGTTGGGTTGTGTGGGGTTTTTTTGTGTTTGTTTTTTTGTTTGTGGTGCCCCTACTCGTAGGAAGGGGTGTGCAAAGTGGTCTTAAGCAAGCCCTGGAGAGGGAACTTGGAAATGGATAAGTTAGAGATGCTTTCTGTGGACTTAAACTCGAGACTTGATCTTCCTGTAGTGTGCACGGGTGGATGGGTGCAGAAGTGAAGCAGAGCAGTGAAAGATATGAAAAATTTCTTGGTACCTTGGATCTCTACATGAAGTATTTTGGGGTGGGGTAATTAGACACTGTATGCTAATAAATCTCTTGTATAATGGTTTTTGGATTTATGCCAATATTTTTCTCTTTTTTTTTTTCTCTGAAAATGAATAATTCTTAGGTTGGAAGAGAGTGAGATTTGCATGGGGCTAGCTGCATTCAAGAGAGAATATCCAGCCTAATTGTGGTGCCGTAACCCTAGATCTTACATCAGCCCTGGAAACTTTTGCTATATCACCCCATTATTTTCCTCTGATACTTAAATTTACCAAAAATTAAACAGCAGAGCAGTTTCATGGAACAGTTTTCTCCCTATTAAAGAAATCACTGAAAATGAGAATTGCACATTCCTTGGGGAGAGGATAACATAAGCTCTCTTCTTGCATTGACATAACTTTTCCTGGGTAAAGATCTGCAGGGGGTTAATTCTGGCCACACAATCGATGCTTACACAGTTGCACAGAAATCCCCTCCCCACCCAATGAGAGCAGTTCTGTTAAAAGCATTTATTATGTGCATGTGACAAACTGACCCATAAAACATCCTGAACGTTGCAGGCAGCAACAATTAGTTGATGCTCGCTGCTTGGAATCGCCGGCTTCCAGAGCCAGTAGCTTGGGAGACGGGAAGTGAAGCAATATTGCTGAATACTGTACAGCACAGAGGCAGCTGATGGCACGGCCGGGCATTAGGGATGCTCTGCCATGCTGCTGGAGTTAAGCCTGTCACCCTCTCCTTACAAAGCACCCTGCTGCTACTGCTGCCAGAGCAGAGTGAACTCAGCCTGCTCGCAAAAACCGATTGTGCCTCATGCTGTCGGAGTGCGGGAAATTTGTATTTCCAAGAACGCTTGAGCTTTTGGGATTTTCAGTACATGGAAGCCATTGTGCTGTAAATTTCGTAGGGTGTTTATTCTTTAAATGGTCATAATTTCCTTGAGTGCCTGTAGGTTATGGCCAATTTCCATGAGGAGTCTTTCTTCATGTTTTGGGGTTTTTTTTCCCAGTAGCTTCTGTTATCTTTTTCACTGTCCTAAGTTGTTCTCATCTTCATATTTTCACACTTAGGTTGGTTGTAGTCCTTGTATTTTGTCTCCATGTGACACATCATACTTGATTCTTCTCTTATCAGCCTTTGCATGTTGAGTTCATAGAGGTTTTTCTTTAAAAGTTTCTTTTGTTTTGCTTTCCAGCTTCCCCCTCTCTCCTGGCATCTTTGGTGTAACTTCCTGTTCTAGGCTGTCATTGCTTCATCAGGATGTGTGTGTCCCTGTGTGTGTGTGAGAAATAAAGGAGCTCTTGTAAAGATAGATAATTGATTTTTTTGTCTTTTTTTTTAATCTAGTGCACCACTGTATCTGTTTCTGAAAACTCTTTTCATGCTGCTGAAGTCAATGCTAGCACATCTAGAAGCAGGGGCTTCAGCTAAGAACTTGTTTTCATTAATTTTTAAAATTCATTTTAGCCCTTAGGGTTGCAAAGGAAACCCTAACTGTGCTCTTGCAAGCACTGGGGAACAGATTCACAAGTCCTTAAATCCTTGGCTTTTTCACTCCTTGTGATTACTTTTTTGGGAGGATGGAGGAAGACACGGGAGTGGGAAGAGGGTCTATCTTTGTCTTACCCTGTATTGCATTCTAAGTTTAATTTCTGTTCAGCCCTACATCTTAATGCTAGCTTAGATTCCTCTGCTACCAGACTAGGTAAATTGGATTGCATTTGTTCAAGACAAATTTCATAACTATTCATTCCTAAAATAATGTGTTTGTTTTGTTGTGTCTGGACATTCCAAATACAGTTTATTTGGCATATTGTTCCCCTGTTGTTGGGCTGCTGGTTTTGTTCTATTTCTGTTACTACATCAACCACAATCAAAATCCCAAGGTCCCATTTTATCACATAAGAGACAGTCACCACCCCAAAGGTTTTCCCATGCATTAAAAATGCATACATTTTCAAATGCCAATCCTCAGTCTCCAAAGGCATCTTTGAAAGCAGTTTCTGGTCTCTTTCCTGGTAGTATGTGGCTGGACCTGGAGATGCAAATAGAGTGCTGGAGCCAAGCCACGGTGTGTGTGCAGCCCTTAAAGGTGTTCCTGTTGTCTGCTCTGCAACCTCTCTGTTCCTCTCTCCCGAGAAATATATGCAAGGGAAGGAGGGGTTTGTGGCCTACCCACACAGAAGTTTTGCTTGGATAATCGTAAATCCAAGTGAGAAGCCAACTGCACATTGCTGAGCCCTGTGCTGGAAGGGGTTTTTGGCTCATAGCGTGGCCTGGGCCCTAGACGACAAGGACCTCAGCTGCTGTTGTCACAGTGTCCCACTGGGAAAGAAGGAGCCATCCAAGTCTTGGGGACCTGTACCACTTTCCTAAATCCAGTGGGAAACTGTTCCCTGGAGCCTTGTTGCACCCTCTGCCAAGCTTCAAATTAATGTGGTTCTTGTGGTTGGAAGCCTGTGTAGCAAGGAAGATGTGGTAATAATTCCTTTTCTACAGAGTAATTTATAATGGCAAAGCAATTTAAAATACTCAGTAACTAGCTTGGTTACTTAAGGATTTAATAAAGAAATTATTATGGTTTTTCTTTATATTGCCCTTTCTAGGGTTGTTAGTGATTTAAATTCTGTTTGCAAGAAGTTTTGTACTAAACCTTGCTCTTGGAGCAAATTCAGACAATAAATAATGCATTCTGTAAGCACAGCTGAGGAGAATTGCAAGCTATCTAGGGATAAATTGCATATTAAAATATATGAAAGATAAAGGTTAATGCCAGCAAAATAATTTAATGCCTTTCATTACATAATGAAAAGAGTGTAACAGTGTCTGTAACTGTCTTTTTTAATGTATGTAAAGGATCTTGAAACCAGAAAGGATTTTTGCATAAAAAGCAATTGCTGTTAGGAGGATCTGTGTGAAGAGAAGGAGCACATTTACAGACTTACAGTCAAAACTAACAGAAAATGCTGGAACAGTCTGGACCCCCAGATCCAGGACCAAGTGAGCTGGCTGTTGCTGCACTCCCTTCCTGCTGGTGTGGACTGTCAAAGCCTATACAAACTGCTTCCCAAGCCTTCTCTCTTCCAGCATTCTGCAAATACCCTGAAGCTTCAGCAAAATTCATAAAAGGCCTATTGTTACTCTTAGAAGGATTGAAAAAGTCTTTCTCCTTTCTTTTACCTAAAAATGAGAGGCAAATGAGGAATTGAGTGGGAAGATGTGAAAATGTCAAACAGGTCAAA
>NW_005054464.1:675541-681286 GCF_000277835.1 Geospiza fortis | reverse complement strand
TTGAAACAGCTTTTGGGAATACTGTCACAAAATTGATGTGTTGTCTGTATGTAGGTACGTATCACTTAAAACTGCATTCCGCTATTTATTTTTAAAATATGGAAATTACAGGGTAGCAGCTTACAGTTTCCAAACCTTCAGCCTCTAAGTATGTGCACACACGTTGAAATAAATCTTTTGTTCATACAGGCAGTGGTTATGTCTTGAAAATGTGCTCGGCACAGTTGTATATAAATAGCTGGGATTTTTGAAGATGCTTCAATGCAGTTGCTATACAATGCTAAACCTATCCAGAGAGCAATACTTTTAGATTTAAGAAATGCTTTAAGTTTTGAGAAGATAGAACCAGATAATTCAGTGCCTGCAGAAAAAATAATCATTTTCACATGCAGTTTTGAATTAGAGGAGGAAAAGCTTTGTCTTGTTATTACAATATTTCTAGTTTAAACTTTAGTAGTACCCCACGTGTGCTCGTTGTATATGTTCCTTTAAACGTGCTTTGTATACATGCAACATAACACACTTTGTTTATTTCTTAAAGCTCAAATGTCAACAATTGCAGTGTGTAATTGTGCTAGTTTTGACTGGGGTAGAGTCAATTTTCTTCTTAGTAGCTGGTATGGGGCCATGTTTTGGATTTATGATGAAAGCTGTTTTGATAATTCCAGAGATGTTTTAGTCACTGCTCAGCAGTGCTTACAGAGCCAAGGTCTTTTCTGGTCCTCACCCCATCCCTCCAGCAAGGAGGGGAGTGGAACACAAGAAGCTAAAGGGGGCAAAGTCAGGACAGCTGACCCCAACTAACCCAGGGGAAATCCTGCACCATTTGGTATCATGCTTGGCCTATGAAGCTGGGGAGAGAAGATGGGTGGGGGCAAGGCGGGGACATCTGAAGTGATGGTTTTTAATCTTCCCAAATCACCATTACTCATGATGGGCTTTCCTAGTGATGACTGAACACCTACCTGCCCATGGGAAGTGGGGAATGAATTTCATGTTTTGCTTTGCTCATCTGCGTGGCTTTTGTTTTCCTGATAAACCGTCTTTGTCTCAGCCCATAAGTTTTCTAACTTTATTCCCTCCGTTCTCTCCTCCACTCCACTGGGGGCAGTAACTGAGCAGCTGTGTGGGGCTGAGCTGCTGGCTGGGGTTAAACCGTGATGTCAATAGTGCAGAGAGATGCTTGCTGGATTAATCACCACAGTGGCCTGAATTCAGCAAATGTAGCTTACAGCATCCATCTTTAGCCAGAATCAGGAGCCTTTGTCATGTGCTTTAGATGGTAAGCTGCTCCATCTCTCTCCCTTACTCTCACAAGGAATGTAACTCTCCAAAATTACTGGGTGCATGTGTGACTGGGTATTCATACATGATGGCTGCAGAAGAGCTAACCTTCCCAATACCAATGCTGACTGGAACCCAGCACTAATCCTACCCTGCCCATCTCTGTGATTCCCAAAACTCTCTTGCTGATACAACCCTCATGGAGTTTATGACTTCAGTATTGGTTTTGATGAGCACTGAACATAAAATGATATGATTCCCCTTCAGGTAAGGTTATTTCTCTGACCCTTGGAAATGGGTTTAAAATAGCCCAGTGAAGGGGGACAGAATGAGCATTTTGAAACACGGACAACTAAAGCAGGGCTTTGTGGGATTTTGTTTTGAGGTCACTGTTCTGAATATGAAAGTCATAGACTAAGATCTTGATCGTACAGCAGTTGTTCTCATTTGTTGTTCATAGGCTTTTAAATGTGTACCTAAATATAGTGTATGCCAGAGGAGAGAGTTAATGTTGCTATGAGAACCTTAACCTCAGCATTTCCAAGGGTTTTATGTGTATATGTAGGGGGGGAAAAGGCAATGATCAAATACCTCACAGGATTTTTTCTTTTATAAGGAAGTACTATCTGATGCCTTGTGTATAAGTGATCTTATCCGCGTTGTATTGCTGTTACCGCTGCTGTTTGTCTGAAGGGCTATTTTCCTGCATGAGCAGTGCAACAGAGAAGGCAAAAAGAGCCATAGGGTTGACCTATATATTTATTTCATTGCAGCAATTGAATCTGCCGTGTCTTATAAAGCTGCCTTAATGCTGCTGGGCAAGTAAAGGGGGACTGGCTGGTGCTCCTGCATGTAGATGTGGTTGACTGAATTGCTTGCCTGTCAGGTGTGCACAGAGCATGCTTAGACACCTTTCTTTTTCAAAGGTTTGTAACTTTAGGAAGCAAAACCTTCCTTTATTTGTTGCTTTTTCAACCGGGAAAATAGCAGTTCAAGAGTAGCCTGCAGGCTGATCTTGAGTCTTCAGCAGCTTTGTGTTGACCGATCCTAATTGAAAGCTTCCTCATTCCTCCAGTGACTCTGACTCTGCTCTTGTGAGCTGATAAGCTTTGATTATAAAAACCTTTTAGAAGAAAGAGCTCATCAAAACAGGGTTCCAGTGAAAACAGCAGGTACCTGCCTGGTACATAGGTGCCTTCTGCAGTAAATAGCACTTCTGGTGGCACAAGGTACATGCATAGATTTCAGTTCCATTTTCCTTCTATGTACCTCACTGATTGTATGATTATCATGTCTGAACAGTCTTGATGAGTGAAACCGGGGGATGGAAGTTAAAATTTGCTGGACTGATTTTCTGTTTGTGCAGCTCTTAGTAATGACTTTTCAATGTACTTTAATAGCTTTCTGTGAAGTGTCTGATCTACTTCTCTTATAAAGGGAAACTCTAAAAGAACTAGTGTACTGAAACCTTTGATCTGTTAGATTTCACTCAGAGGGCCCTCTGATGGCTGGTGCTTCCTTCTTATGTTTGGAGTCATAACCCAGGATAACATGGGTTGGTCTACATTGATATAAATTACGCTGTTTAATTTCAGATTGTAGAATGCAAATGTAAATCTGTTTGCCACTGAAGATTTTTAGCATTACATTATGCAGAAGAGTGAATTTCTGTGATCATTGTGTATAGTTATAGGTTCTGTTTTGAAGAAAAAGGAAAGAAATAGCATAAGAAATGGAGAAGAAATGATGTGACCATCACATGACTGTTTGGGTTTTCTGGTTTTTGTTGCTGGTTTGTTTTTTGTGGTTTTTTTTTTTCCTTCACATTCCTAAAATATTTGCATTACTTGATACACACAAAATACTGAGTGAGGTTGAGGAACTGAGGCTGGAAGATGAAGCAGCCATGAACATACTCAAGATATGCGACCCATTATGTGAAACCTCTGAAGTGATGAATATTAATGTTCTTTTAAATTTTTAATTTTTAAAGTCTTTTTTGTCTTTAGAAAAAAGAAAAGAAAAGCTTGGGGGAAGACTTCTTCCCAGAACAATGGTGCAGTCTGTTATCTGCTCCTTTGCGCTGTAAAGCACTGAATGTTCAGCCAATATAGCGCTCTGGTTGGCTTAGCATTCTTAACCTTAATTTTGAATAGAAGGTGCCTTGTGCTGCTGACGTAATTAGGGCCTTTTGTAAATCACTGTTGCAGGCAGTCTGCTGTTGCATTTCACTGCATTTCTCAGAGGGATGCAGTGCAAAAGTGTCAGACTAACTTTTTGAACCTCTCATCAGGCTAAGTGTTTTCATTATTGGAGTATTTTATTCGAGTGAATCTTGCTTAGTTTTCCCTTGCAGATAATAAGCCCTAAATCAGTTTTGGAAATGAAACAGTGTTTCTGCTGGATGAAGTTTGAATAGGGAGCCCTTAAAGTGGGAGGTGCTTCCTTAGGAAAAAAGAAAGAGAGAAAAAGTGAGAGAGTTGGATTTGGCCAATTGACTTCAAATTCAGTTCCCTCAGTGATACAGAAATACTGTTATCTGCGTCTTTTGTCACAGAAACTGTCAGAAAGTTGGAGGTGAAGCTTTGTCGTCAGGCTGGTTTCAAATTTGTGGTTATACTTCGTAACTCTGCAGCGTTGTGTGGGGGCATAAAATCCCCTTACCTTCCATGTAAGCCTCTTAGGGGCTGTTGCACTCTTGCCTCTGCAGAGACACAGGGTTTCATCTCACTTCTGCCTCTCTCCCGTCCCCTGGGGCAGGGTTCAGCTCAGGCCATTACATCCCCTCCTGATGCAGTGTTTTATATCTGTGATGTCAGTGGTGATACATGGCCTTGCGCTGTCCTTGATGGCAAACACAGCGCTATTAATAAATAGTCAGTGAGGTTAACTTGCTCATCGCTGCATTCACACTGCCCACCCATTGCACTCCACTCCTTGGAGTGCCTTAAGGGCCCTGTTAAGACCCCCAAGGGCTGTCTGGTCCCATAAATGAACATATCCATGTTTGTAACCCACCTCCCATAGTGGCTGTGGTGTGGGGATAGCGGTTGCTGCCTCCAGGGCCTGGCTCTCCAAAGTAGGGAACATGGCATTACAGTAGTAGTACACCAAACTGCAGTGATGGGTATCGAGTAGTTTGAAATGCTGGGGTACTTCAGGGGGGCTGGCATCAGCATCAGCTCAGACTCTGGGCAAGGAGGGGGAGGGTGGGACACGTACCCCTGACCCCTTTACTTCATACTGAGAGAGCACAGCGTGAATGAGCATAAAAGACAGCTGCAGCTTTCTTCCAGTGGCCACGCAGCATTAAAGCTTTCCATGCTTGGGAGCAGAGAAGAGTGTGGTGGTTGTCTTACAGCTCTCTCTTTTCCACCTGCACGGGCTGGAGAGGCACCCTTAGCAAAAGAGCTTTGCCTCTCTTCTGGGACTTGGCACTGACAGTGATCAGGTGCTGTCTGTACCACTGCCTTGTTCCCAGCAGGAAAGGAAGAGAGGCGGGGTTTGCCCTCCAGGTGTTGCGAAAGTGGCGATTGCTGTGGCGTATTCCTGATTCGGGCTCCCCGGTGAAAGCTGAGGCAGAGAGCAGAGGGCTGTGCTTCTCGTGACTAATGAATGAATGATGTCACCAGGTTGGTTCCCAAGGCAGGAAATCCATCCAAAATAGTTTAGTTTCAATACAGAAAGTACAGTTACGTGCAGAGTAAGCTGAAAGTAGAAAGGAATTCTTTCACCACCAACTTTTCGGTCCGACGGCTATACTATAAAAGTAGAAGAAGGAAAAAAAATTGAAGCGGGTGTTAGTCCCTGCCATTCCCCACTAAAACAATCAGAACAGCTACTTTCTGTCTTGTTGTGTACTGGCTTTTCGGTGTGCTTGTCCATCCTGGGAGGAACATAAGAGCTGCACTCCCCACTCGCACACTGCTGTGCGATGCCTGCGGGTGTCTCGGGCATCGATCCCCTCGTGTCCCCCCGTCCCGCGGGCGCGCTGCCGAGTGGCGGAGCGGGTCGGGACCGCTGCGGGTGCGATGCGGGGCTCTGCTGCGACACGGCGCCAGCGACACAACAGAGACTTGCCCGCAGGACAGAAAACGGGGGCACCCCCACGCCCAACAAATTCCTGCGTGTATGAGGATGCCTCTGGCTTGGCGAAGCGTTGGCAGGAGCGCAGCCGTAACATTGCACAGCACGCATGCCTTCCCCAGAGCAACCGGGATTCCCCCTCCTCTCCTTTCCAGAGCCCACTTCTGAAAGAGCTGGCTCATCCCTGCTGTCAGATGAAGCCGTTTCCTGAACGCGCGGGTTTGAGTCACTTGGGCTGGATGAGGCTTTAACTCCTCCCTCACTGGGCTCGAATTTGTGCGTAGCCGGGGCACCGGGCAGTGCGGGGTGGGGGCGGCGCCGGCCGTGCTCGCTGGCCCCCGGCGCGGTGGCACCGCCGGGGCCCGGAGCGGAGCC
>NW_005054464.1:658648-675448 GCF_000277835.1 Geospiza fortis | reverse complement strand
AAAAAACCAAAAAAACCAAACACATTTCCTTTGTAATTCCTTTTTTTTTCCTTTGTTGGGGGGGGGAGGAGGGGGAGGCGGGAATAATTTGGAAGTCTGATAGTGTGTGGGAAATGATTACATCAGTCAGAGGGAGGGCTAGGATTGGTCTGCACGGTGTGGTTTGATTCACTACCGCAAAGATTGCGTGTAACCCTTTGAGTGGAGCTCTGGCAGAGTTGTTTCCCTCCCCAGAAACAGTCCCCATAGCAGGGGCTACGTGACAGGTAGGGTACGGCCGCCCCTGACGCCGCCGGCACCCCGGGCGCCCAGCCGCAGGCTGCAGAGGGTCGGCGGAGGCAGAGAACTAACTCTCAAGAGGCAATCCCCATTTAAAATGCCATCTTGTTCTTCCGACTGCTGCCTTTTACGTGCCGTTGAGGTAAGATTTTCCATATCGAATTACCCTCCAGGTTTTTGTTAGACTCTCCTTGTCTTGCTAGGATGCGGAGCGTTTTAAACATAGAGTTGATTTAAATCTGGGACCTGCACATTTGCCCGGAGAAATAATTTTGCGGGAAGTGTCTCTCGTTTGAGCAGAACAATGCAAAGTGGAAAGCATCTGTATAATTCAGGAGGTGGGGGAGAAGGTTCTTGACTTGTTCTCTTATTCCCATTGATATTTAGGCTGCGCAGCGTATGCACATTTGGTTTCAAACTACTTACAGGCTAGGATCAAAAGAGAAGTCAGGGGCAGGGAGAGAACTGTGTGGACTGTGCTAAGTAATTGATTTGCTGGCAAACTGCGAGTGGGACTTCCCCACATGTAACAATCAAAAGTTAGTGGGGAACAAGAGAGCCATTTTTAATCTTTGGGGTCTTGGCCTGCTCCTCTGTGAATGTTCAGAGGCCTCTGATGGGATCGCACTGAAAATTGTGTGTGTTTGACTGGATGCGATTTCTCTCGCCCACAGTTGCCAAAGTACTCTCTCGACATTGTTTCACATTTGCTTACCTTACACAGCTTTACACAGAACCTGCTCTCTCACTTTTCCTGTGTACGTGGTCATATTAACCCTGCTGAATCTTTGTTTAGTGCAGGGAGGTGTTGGGGAGGGGGGAGGGGAGATAGGTCTAGGGGGCATCGAGAGAAAGTGTTATAAAATGAATCATCCGTTTCATTTGTCCTGGCTGCCAAGGTGCTTGGAACCCTCACACCAAGAGGATGATGCTTTTCTACAGTAGCTGTGTGGTTTGCCTATGTTCAGAGCTGTTGATCTGTAAGTGTACCCTTTATGTTGCAGGATGTAAAAGTCTTTAGTGAAGATGGAACAAGCAAAGTGGTCGAGATTCTAGCAGACATGACAGCCAGGGACCTCTGTCAGCTGCTCGTTTACAAAAGTCATTGTGTGGATGATAACAGCTGGACTCTAGTGGAGCATCACCCTCACCTAGGATTAGGTAGGGAATGGTCAAAGGGGTGGCATGGTTACCTGGGAACATAAAACGTGTAATTCATATAAATGTGCTTCCAGACGGAACGTTTTCTTTTCCACTGCTTTTTTTTGTACAATTAGCTGAAATCACATACATGCTTTCTGTGTATTACAATATGATGTGTTAAGCATTTAAGCCATTTAAAGTCCTTCCCTTATTTCCTATCCTCTCTTTTTTTTATTATAAAAAAAAAGGAAGAATTGTCTAATCTTCACACCAGCGCTCTGTTGCTACCTTGCTGTGTCTGAAGCTATTGCAAATAAACAGCTTAGGCAAATTAAGCTTGATCCTTAGAGTACGGTCCTATGAAACGGCTCAGCTCATCACCAGCTGGGAGACCTGGGTGAACAGACTCAGCCTTACATACCTACAGTAATGCTTATGAAAGCTAGACATGCTGAGGTGGGGGAGGGGGTTGGCTAAACTTGACTTCAGGCAGAGAAAAAATGGTGGCACCACCCGCAAATCCATGGGCAATTTCTGGACCAGCGCTGGTATCTGCTCTCCAGGCAGCAGCTCTTCCACCTGATTGAAATTAAGGTGTCATGGTTACAGTTTCAAGAAGGCAGCAAGAGGAAGAACCGTGGGGAATTAAATAACGCCGTGAATTGGTTTAATTACAGTACCTGAAAGGATCTCATGTTATTCAGTCTTGCTTTTCCTGTTATTTTGTGGCGCTGATTAGTTACAGGGTTCTGCTGTGCAGCTTGCAACAGCGTATTGCTCAGATAACGCTATCTATAATTCTCCATGGCATACAATAACGCTTAAAAAAGTGTAGCATTTGGAGTATTAGTCGATATACTTCATGGGGAATGTTTTTTCTAGAAAACAGAGGAAGGCAAATCATTAGCTGCAATCGCCAACACTGGAATTGTGAATGCTATCTGTAGCTAACAGAGGGGGTTTTATGTCTAAAAATGTAATTCAGAACCCTTACGAATTAAAAAAAAGGAAATTATTTGCTGGAAATGTGATGCCCTAAACCAATGCTGTTAAACACTAATAAATTCACTGCTCTGCAGACTAACACTTTAAAAAACCCCAAACATGTAAGATATCCTGATTAGTTAATGGTTTTATTATCTCTCCTAATGTAGAAGTATATGAAAAAATTAACATGAAACGCTTACTGGTCTGTGTCTGTGATATACTTTCAATTCTGAGGACATAGGATGAGGTGAAGAATTAAGGTATAAATTACAGAATCTTTATCTCTGCAGCTTAATACGCCACATGCGCTTCTAAAAACCTTTACAAATAATTCAGTTTTATCAATGCTCATTAAACTACCAGGCTCTCTTTTTCTATATTCTCTTTCCCATCATTGCTGATTACCAAGGTATTGTGTAAACAGAAGCCTTCTCCTTTGTAACCAACATCCTTCTCCTGCCAGATTCATTCAATGATGCCACAATTCAGTGTTTGTGACATCACAATAGCTTCCATGGTGACTAATTGTGCTGTCAAACTCTGGTGTGTGACATCTCTGAATGAATCGGGCAGGAGGCTGATTAGGAAATCAAAAGCTTCTGTTTACACACAAATAACTTGGTAATTAACAATGATGGGAAAAGAGCAAGATACTTATCGGGCTGCATTTATATACATGGGGACCTGCCTGCCTTGGACCTCTGTCTCACACTGAAGCACAAAGCAGGCCCCCAGAGAAGTGGGGTGTGCAGGTTGGGGCTTCAGCAGCCACCAAACTTGGTTCCACAGGGACAGCCCCAGGGCTCTCCCCTGTAGGCCGCAAAGTGGATCTGTGTGAGAAGTAATGCAGCCTTTGGGGGTGTAAAGCCAACAGACAAAAAAATACTTAAAGAATTCCAAAAAATGTAATGATACAGATTTCACATATTTGAAAGGATGAGGACAGAAAAGGGAATAAATTAGTTCATTTAACAGGAGACAACATCATCCAGTTTATTGAATTTGGGGTCTTAAGTATACATATTCAATAAACTTTATTTACCAACTTTCATGTTTCCACCAGTTTTGGTTGCAGTTTGAATTTTTTGTTTTTGGCTGCTTATTCCTAGCTCTTCTATAGCTTACATGCTTTCCTGTATTTTGGAGACTGTCAGATCAAGGTAGTAATGTGACTGCAACCTGGATGAAGTTATCATCAGTCATCTGATGGTCCATATTTGTACCTCTAGATATAAGATTTCTAGTATAAGTATGGAACAATGGTGAATAAATACACAGTGTGAAGAGAAATATGATTAAAGAGCAGTCAGAATTGTGTATTTCTAGAAGACATTATTTCTTATACAATACATCCTTGCTGACTTTATGCTCTAGGTGGTAGTCTTGAAGCCCACCAAAAGAGAGGAGTTCCTTCATTTATTTCACTGTGTTTTTTTCCTCCCCATATTTTGCCTAATAGTACTCTCCAAAAGAGCTTGGTTTGCAGAACCAATTCATTGTTTTACTATTGGACAGACTGAGGACAAGATGAAATTTTTGAAGCCAGCTGCATATTTATCATTGCTTTGGTCTTCGAGGTCCCACTTTGTAAGGAACCCCCACCTCACTGTTCACTTCACACACATAGCCAAGTATATTCCGAATAAAATGTGTGCTTACACATGACTTTAAACAGGTATTTGACTGCACAAAATATTTGTGTTCTCACTGGAAGCAGTGGTGTGACAATTTGCCATCAGACTTTCTTGATTTGACATTTGAAAGTGGTTCCTGCTGCACCGTACCACTAATATCTAAAGCACATTGTAGTCAATGTTTAAGCAGTCTATGAAATTTGAATTGGTCCTAATATTTCATTTGCTACTATAAGTATACCTAACTATATTTATAAATACCACATTTATAAAATGTGGTATTCTCCCTATGCTCTGTTCCATACTTAACTATCATCAATTTAGGACAGGGACAGAGATCTATGTATTGGACATTAACAAAAATAATAATGGTGAAGACTTTCATGTGATTATATGTGCCTGGACACTGAAAGAATCCTTCCCTACCTACACATTTCACTTTTTGAGTTCCAGGATTGACTGGAAATACAATTCAAGCAGGAGAGAATGTAGAGGACTCTGAAATATGTGAGGGTTATAAGAAAGCATTGCTGCAGTTTTGTACCTAGATGTTTTGTTAATGTGCATTGATTTTCCTTAATATGAGTGAATTAAAAGTGGAACAGTTAAGCACAGCACTTGCTTAAATGCAAAATCAGGGCAGGCTCTTTGATACAGGGGTCCACCTGTCATTTGTCGTGATTCTCTGATTGGGAATTTTGGGCTATGCCTGTGAATTGTTCATGATGGAATCCAGCTCCTTTTCCCACCTTGTATCACTGCTGCAGTTCAGTAGAAGTTGTGATAATAATGCAGATTAACTTGGGTGGGGTGGGGGAAAAGTCTGTTCCAGGCAGCGTGTAGAGGAGACTGAGTGGAGCCTATCAGATAAACTGAAAGGACACATTTCTGGTCACTTGAACAGCAATGCCACTTGAAGACAGACTGACCTATTGAGCTGAACTTAACAGGCTGACATCCGTGCTTCTAGTTTTGTAGCAGGAAGCTCAAAGCAGGGCTGAGGCTGAGTTGCTCATGTGTCAAGTTCATCCCATTTGTACCAATCCAGTGCAAATTGCCAAGCACTTCCCAAGTGTATGTATTACTATGAAGTAATAGCAAACTGACCAGGACTAGTTTCTTTTTTTTTTACATGCATGTACTATGAAATGCTGCACCTTTTCTCCAAGATGGCTTTGACCATCAAAATGAAAATATAAACATTAAATCATCAGGAGTATCACCACAGAATCTCAGAAGGGTTTTGAAGTAGTAACAGAATACATCTAGGTCAGTTGTCTAAAGCATCTGAGAAACAGGCACTAAGTATATTTACACAAACTAACCATCAAAATACAAAACCAATTGACAAATGTTCATCTATACTTTTTTTCCTCAGAACAGAATAAAGAGTTTGTCCCTGACAAGCAATTTTTAATGTGTTAGGAAAGCAAAGACCACAACTTTGGGTGGTGGCAGAACTAGACTGTAAGAGGACATGTGACCTTTTGGGGCTCATACTGTGATAAAGCTTCATACCAATGTAATTAAATGTTTTTTGGAGGAAGCATAATTTAAAAAATAGGCCCTTCACCCTCATAGGCCCACAGTTTTCATCACAATGTGTTGACTTTACCAGTTGCTTAAAAACCATGATAGTAGCACCAGATTAGCAATACCTGAAACTTTATCTGCAAAGCCCCTAGAAATGTGTAGGTTTAAGTGATGAATGCTGAGATGGTGCCAAATGTCTTTTATTAACAGCCTCCCTGTAGCAGTACTGTTGTGCACATCAGTCAAAGAACTACCCCTTCAAAGTGATGTTACACCTGATGCACTAAGAAACAGCTCTTTGTTTGAAAGCAGCCCCCTATGGAGGTTTTTCAATGTTAACCCCTTTGAAAACACAATCTAGAGCAAGGCTGGACATCACAAATACACAGTAAATGCTGAAGTCGTCAATGAGCTGGTGATGACTGACAGCCTAAGTGAAAGAGAAAAAGATCATGGGATCATTCAGCCATAGGTTAAATTTTCAATCAAAGAACACCACATAATCTGCTGAGTTCAGCAATTCAAGTGATATTCCAGGGCTTGCTCTTTTTGAGATGCCAATGACTGCTTGCTTTCTATCCGAAAAACACCCCAAGAGAACTTGGATGGCACTCTGGCATTTCTTACTGTAGAAATACAAGCATTGCAGGAACACAAAGTGAGGAAGAGACTCTCCAAACTTCTTTGGTCAGCAAGTCACAGGCATTTTGTTTAAAGTTTTGCGAAAGTTATGTTTTGTTTGACCTAATTTTTAAATTCTGTATTATATAAGGCATGAAAGCACTGACTAGTTAAAACTTTTGAAAAATACCTAAATATTTTCTGAGAAAGTTCTGAAGACTTGTCAAGATAATGAGTTCATTAAGTAGTGCACACTTAGCCAGTTGCCTTCCTTCGAGTTACTGCTTTCAATGAATTGGGTTTGTTAAGCTATCTGTTCATGCTTTGATGTGCCATTCTTTTGACCAGAGAAGTGGTGGTTATGGGCAGTTACCTTGTAACCAAATCTAGAGCAGAAAATTGCCCTGTCATGTGTACAAAACATTTGTCTCTGTCAGTATTCCTGTAAAGTAGATCCTGTGACCTCTTTCATAATAAACCCCATTGTCTAACATCTACAATAAAGGCCTGAAGTTCACCTTGAAATGGACTGGTTTTATAGAGTATGATCAAATACAACACTGTATTTCTGTGATAGTTCAAGACCTAACAATGGCCTTTCTGTAACTTTTTTTCCCCCTTAAACCTGTCCACCTTGCCAGTTCCACAGCACACAACCACTGCCAAAATAAGAGGTTTGTCTGTATTATTGTAGCTACTGCACACACAAAAAAATGTATTCCATTCTCAGAAGTCTGTGCTTATGAAGGCCTGATACAGGAATTCCTTGAAGAACGCTGTCATATAATGTTAAACTTTGTAATATGTTACAAAGTAAAGTATTGCCTCATGGCAATATGGTTTTAAACTTAGAATGTGTTTTGCTAATTTCTTAAAAGTTAATGGAATTACACGGGGTTGTTTTAACTTCTGTTCTTAGTTGGTCTCACTCCTGCTGGTTGGCTATGTGTTAACAGGGTGTTCTTTTTCCACAGAGAGGTGCCTGGAAGATCATGAGCTCATAGTTCAAGTTGAATCCACCATGGGAAGCGAAAGTAAATTTCTGTTCAGGAAGAATTACGCAAAATACGAATTTTTCAAAAATCCCATGGTGAGTCTCATTACTTAGTTGTTTACACCACAAAGGGGTGGATTGCAATAACATTGCTGGGCACTGTTATGTCTTAAACATTTATTACAAAAAAAAATAGCCAACCAACTAACAGAATTCTTTCCAAAGAAATTTTAACAAATGTTTAAATTCCTTGTACTTTCCTCCTAGCCTAAAAACCTCAAGTGTTTTCAAAATGTTGTTTCAAAATGTCTGTAGTTACATTGGAGAGTGACCAAGACAGGGGAATTTTCATTAGTTAAAGAAAAACAATCAGAAGCACAATTTACTCGTTATTGTCAAAGTTCCTTGATTCAAAGCAAATTCCTCACATAACAAGCAGTATCCAAACCTTTTCATTTCTGACTGTAATAGTTAATAAAACACCAAACCCATCTGGGTGACCCCCTAAAGCACTTACTCCATACAAGGAATTTCCAGTTTATCATTACATGTACTGAACATTGTTTCACCTATGGCTATGCTTTACTGGTGTGCTCTGCCTTCTTTACTGATCAGAGTAGCTCGTCCTCTCTATATCCCCAGTATACCCATGCTTGAAAAGTACTGCATGCCATACCTATTCCTGGATTTCTAAGATCCTTTGAATGTTATAATTTTAAGCTGGTTACTGTGTAACTGCTCATCTGAGGAAGATTTTTTCACATTTTATCCAAACAATTATGTTGGAGCAGACTGTTGTCATGAACCAATGTCAGCTGGTGCACCCATTGAGATAGCTGAGGAAGGGTAATCCAGAGGTGGTTAGGTAAGAACAGATTTTGGGTCAGTCAGGCATCTCTGGTGCAAGAAGGAAAAAAGATACACGAGGTCATGTTTAAACTCATTGCTGAAGTAACTGCTGGTGATAAATTCATTCCTTTGCTCGTAGATGCAAGTGCACAGTTGCTGCATCTTCACACGTGTGCTTGCATGTACATTTGTCATCTGCTGGTGCTTGTTTCAGAGTCTGTGCCTTGACTTACTCTGTGAAACGTTTCTGTACATGGAGTGTTCCTAGTTTTTCACTTCTGTTGATCTCACCATCTGATAACCCATGAACATCTGAGCGTTGTACAGAAGTTTTGGTATCATAGGAGCTAGAGCATTAGTTTCATGTGGTATATTTTAATTAATAACAGAGCATGGGAGTAAAACCCAGTATGCTTGGCATTCAGTCCCAGGCTCCTGCAATCACAGAATAAATCATTCTTGTGGTGTAAGAATGCGAAGGCTCCCTATCCGTTGCATTAGCTGTTGCCATATGGCACTGTTTCTACTCAAGAGAGGCTGGTAAATGTTAGCTTTCATAACTCATTGTGCAACTTACCTGGCAGAAGGGTGATCCCTCCTCAGCCCTTCTCTTAATGCCCTAAAGACTAAAATTTATATTGCCTGAAGAGTGACAAATGTTCTAAACTGGAAATGTTTTTGTTGTGATTCATCTTGTTATAATCAGTCATTGTTTTATTTCAGGCATTTCTGGTTGTCTCCATGCTTCAAATAATGTTTAAAAACTTCAAGAATGATTTCCTGTCATTGCTGTGTATAGTAAATTCAGTGTACCAAATTATACAGGAATTTTAAAACATAGCAGATGAAAGGGGAACTGGAGGAATAAATCTGGAGTCAAGTCATTGGTGCACTCAGCAAGGAGTCACTGCAAACTCAACTTGCAGGACCATTCATCCTTATCTTCCCAAGAAAGTAGAGGCTGTTAGAGATCCCCAAAAGTCCTTGATAGAAGAGGAAGTGAGAGGAAAATGCACTTAGGAAATGCTGCCTATCAGATATTTTAAAAACCCACAATCTGTCTGCATGGGCATCTGGTGAGCAGAAGGAGGGGAAGAACTGCACTTGAAAAGCCTTAGTATTACTTTCTCTGTCAGGGGATCTCCAAATTGATTTAATAGTGATAGTTCCAAAAAATTAATGACTGGAAGAAAATGTCACTAGTTCTCTCTAAGTGTTTAAATATAATGTGATTTCCAATTGTCTTCTTTTTTGTGTCTAGAATTTCTTTCCCGAACAAATGGTTGCCTGGTGCCAGCAAACAAATGGCAGTATCCCACAGTCACAACTTTTGCAGGTACTGTAAATTATCTGTATGGACAAAGAAGGTGGAGGGGGAGGGGTTGAGAAACAGGCAGGAAGGAAGAGAATTCAAAGGTGTGGAAAATAGTCAGAGAAAGACTGGTGTAGTGAATAGCATATGGGGCTAATGTTGAAAATACCTGACAAAGATCTTAACCAGTGGCATTGAGGTGTAAATTGTAAACACAAAGTATTCATAGCTATGGTCATACATATTTGTTCCATTAATACTCAACTTCCTCTGTGGGTATCTGGTTTAGCCACCTGTTGTTACTCACAAACAGCCTTGGCAGGTATATTTCTAGAAAAACAAATATACCTTTTATAAAAGGCAGAACAGAAGTACTCTTCTGTACTCCACATCACGGCAGAGGAGAAAGTGTAAATATGCAAGTGAATATTAGAAGATGAGTTTGAGATGATGAGAGCTTTTGCTTTTTGTGTCCCATGTTTGTGCCTGGCAAGAATTAACAATAAGGACCAACTTCCTCATGGTTCAGCCAGCCAGCTGCTCTTTTGTGTAGAAAAATAATGCCCTAAGAAGTAAGTGCAAGTAGGAATTTGTACACAGTATTTGCAAAGTAATCCCGTTTAAAGCTCCCCAGGTTAAATTGCAGAGGTGTGTTCCTTATGCATATGCGTTGGTAGAGTTGTGCAATCTGTGTGGTGGTGGCATGTGCGCTGCATTTGTGCTGAAGTTCTGGTGTCACTCTACAGTTTCTTGTTTGCTCATAAAGGAATGGGAGTGGTGGCATAGTTGGTTGGCCTTCAAGGATGGTGCTGGAGGGTGGACTACCTCTCTGACCAGTAACTGATTCACTTAAATCTCTCAGTTTTTAGCACTCCAGTCTAAGCCCCATAGTCTATAAATCCTTTTCACTTCACTTGTTTTCTCAACCTCTGGACATTCAACTCCAGAGGAATTAAAACACAATTTATTAAAGAAGTACTGTACTAAGAACATATGACCATGATGCCTGGAGGACAGTATCATGAATAACAGGCAAATTTTAAAGCAGAAGCACAAATATATGAAGAATATAAACATACGAGTAACTGATTTTAGCTTGATTTCTGTCATTTTGCAAATATACACTGACTCTCTGTTAAGACAAGTTTCCACTGACTTTTGATCCAGTGCATTAATTTTATCCCATAACATACCAAAGTCCATTAAAATCTAGTTCCACATTCACTGAGAAGAATTTAAAATATTAGCATCCACTTACATCTGGGAAACAATCAAACGAAAAAACTCAAGCCAATTTCTGGAATTATAAATGAAAGTCATGTGCAGTGAGGTTGTAATCAGGAACCAAAACTGGCATGGACTGGCATTGCCACAGACTGGTAGGAAGAGAGGTCTTCACACCTTGGACCCTTCTTCCTGTAAATGGAGAATTGAATTTGCTAGTTAGTACAAGCAGCAGGGCTCCCCAAAAGAGCAAGATGTCCTTGAAGATGAAAAAGTTTTAAGGGCAACTCAAGTGGTAGCAAAAGGAAAACCTTACAGCCTCGTGAGGTATGAGTTTGCTTCTGGGAAGGCTCAGGAAGGTAGCAGGAAGGCTCAGGAAGGAGTCCTGAAGAAGCAAAAGTCTTGGAGGTTAACAACACAAGAGGGTGGGGGAAAGAGGGTGAGCATATTCCCTCTAGTTCATTATTTCCCATAAAAAAACTATTTCTCTTAAAGTTTTTTATTAAGTACTTCTTTTGAAAAACACACAACCATTTTTCAGAATTTCAATGGCAGTTTTAATTTATTCAAGGTAAACCTCCTGCAGCCTAGCAGTCCTTAAGCATGTTGCATCTGAGGCCACCTTAGACACTGAGCTATTTCACTGGTTTTAATTACACACATGACAGGGAAGAATATTAAATATCATCTCATCATATACTTCATTAAGAGCTAGTATTTCTAGTCATGACAATAGCATTAAAATCATTGGGATCTGTTTTCCCTACTCTTGACCTGGCTATGACATGCAAAAAAGCTTGCCATCTTAGTTTACTTTTGTTTTAACTGGCTGGACAAAAAGAATCTGTTCTCCTTTTGGTATTTCCCTTTCCCAGCTGACAAGTGTATTCATAGTACAAACAGCAAGGAAATTGATTGTTCTTTCCCATTCTATTAGATGAGATGAGGAGGAGGACTGGAAAAAAAAATTAGGGTTTAATGGAAGTAAGAATTCTGACACAGGACACTGGTTTTGGTTTTGTTTCCTCTGGGCAATGTCCATACCAAAACACACCTTTGAAGAATTGCTGAGACATCTAGGCTAACCAGGTTTATGCATTTTTCTTCATACTTATTGAATTTATTAATTTGGTATTTAACCTAATGATCGAGCCCTCTATCATTTAAAAACCTGGCCTGTTGTAATAAAGGAGCAATCCATCAGTTCTCCTACTATAATTAATTCTTCCTTCCTGTGATATATCACAAATCAAATTATTTTGTATATGGTTCCTCTACTTATGTCAAGAAGTTAAATGCTTTTCAATCCTGAGGTCTGGTATAATTGCTGGCACTTACTTGACTGCTCTACATTTCATTTTCAGTTAAATGCTCTGTTGTCTGTTATACCTCTTCTCTTAGGACAACTTGAAATCCCTAAATAGGCTTTTCCCTTTCAGAAAGTTGAGGATAAAGATGGAGATTTTGGCCAATGTTTCCAAACTAGGCAATTTGCCAAAATTGCTGTGACAAGGTATTATTTTAAGAATTAATAAGCTTACTTTCTCTTCCTTCAGGCCAAGTGCAAGATGAGTGGGAATACAGAGAAGCAGTAGCTTTTTTGAGATTTAAGTCTTGATGCAGAGAATAGGAAGGTGTCAGTTGCAGGAGGAGATGGCCAGCCAGATGCAATGGAGGAGCAGGAATATACATTTTGGTCATAAATCAGATTAAACGTGTAGGTCAGTTTAAGTCTAGAGTGAAACTGCACCTCAAGTCAGCAAAGTGATTTGCGGTTTCATTCTCCGTTCTGCAAATACAGTGACAATTTTACAATTCATCCATAGGATACAATGTTCATCTACATTTTCCTCTCCAACAGAACTTTTTAAACTCCAGTAGCTGCCCTGAAATTCAAGGTTTCTTGCATGTGAAAGAGCTGGGTAGGAAATCATGGAAGAAACTGTTTATGTGTTTGAGGAGATCAGGACTTTATTGTTCTACAAAAGGAACTTCAAAGGTAAGATTAAAAAAGCAGTTGCACAGTACTAGCATGTGAAAACATTTTCTGCTTTTACCGGGTATTTTTTGCTGTTTCTTAAAATCTCCACACAGCGTTCCCATTCTTTGTTCCACAGAAAAAGATAAGTAAGGCATGATCAAATGACAGTCGAGCCCTGGGCTCTCAATGCATAAACACAGCCACAGAGTTTCATTATAAAATAAAAACAAACCAGCCAGGCAACATCATTGTGGTCACTAAAGTAGTGCTAACCTTCAGATTTCTCTGGACCAATGTAATAGACCAGGCCATTTTTAATGTGCTGGGTTTGCGTAAGTATTTTGTGAGCTTCCTGTACCAAGCACTTTCTGCTGGTAGGCTGGTATTGAAGGGGTGTGTGCCATGGCCACTTGAGGCTGCCTGGGAGAGGAGCAGTGTTCATGCACTGCCCTCTGTTGGAGGCTGAGCTTGAGAGACTGCAGAGATTGCACATCTTCCAAAACCTTTCACTTACCTGTGCTAAATCATGTTACTTCACCAGGAACCAAGACATTTGCAATTGTTGGCTGACCTAGAAGACAGCAATATCTTCTCATTGATAGCAGGCAAGAAGTTGTACAATGCCCCTGCAGAGTATGGATTTTGTATAAAGGTAAATCTTCTCACTGAGTTCTTCCAAAGTTCCAGACAGTGTTGGTAGCTCAGAGTCACCCCAGCTAAATGGGATTTGTATGTATAACTCTGCAAGCCTTTTCTGTCACAAGGACTTGATCTTTAACATCTTTCATTTGGCAGGCATGTCCTGTGAATCTTGCCATCATTTTTTGTGAACTTTTAACACTTTATCTGGTGCTCCTTTGGTTTGGGAAATTTTTGTGCAAGAGCAGCTCAGAGCTGAAGCATGGTGTGCTTGTGAGATGGCCTTGGTGCACCTCACAGATGAAAGCTTTTTCCAAGTTCACTAATCAAACAGAAAAGTTTCTGTGGACAGTAAGCACCAAAACCATATAGCAGCAAAGGATCAAGATCTGATGGGGTGCAATTTTATCAATATTGTGGGCCAGAAGTTTGCCTTTATTTAAAGAGGAAGAGTGTCTTGGAAACATGAATGTAAGAATAACTATTTGCCTTTGAAGATTTTTAAAGCTGTTGTGCTGAAAGATTCATTTGGAAGGTATTTCAAAGGTTTGAAAAGTGTGAAGTGTAACTTTCTGAGAAGAAAATAAGGCTGGGAGCTGATTTTATGACAGTAGTGAAGTAGTCTCCTTCCTAGCAGCCATTCCAGAACTAGACAGCAAGAGTTTGCATCAAAGAGGCCAGCTACAGGACATATCCCAAACTGATGGAAGCAAACTTTCAGTTACCCTCAGTTGTGGAAACTTTCATCCTTCATTTCAAAATGGGGGTTTATAAAACTTCTCACAGATTTGAAAACAAAACAAAACAAAAACCAAAAAACAAACAAACAAAAAACCAAAGCAAAACAACAACAACAAAGCCTCAAAAAACCAAAAAACCCCAAACAAACAAAAAAACCCTCCCAACTACCAAACCCAACAAAACTAAGTGCCCTGGTCTGGTTCTAGCATGGCCTGAGTACCTTGTTCCTATAAGCTGCTAGGACTACAGGTTACTTCAAACCATAGAATCATAGAAAACCCTGAGTTGGAGGGGACCTACAAGGATCAATGACCCCAGCTTCTGAAAGTCAGGAGGCACCAATATCTGATCTTGTTGGACCCAGCTGAAAAAGTGATTTCCTTCAGAGCATGCTCAGCCTCTCCTGAGCTTTAAATTCAGTGTGGTGGGAGCTTTTTCTGGCTAGTTCTTTAGACTAATACTGTACCTGCCTCTAGCCTGCTTACAGCGATTCTAAGCTTACAGTGTTGTTGGTTTTCTCATGAATGTGTCTGACTTCCCTCTAATGCTTTAAAGCCAAACAGAGTGAGAAATGAAACTAAGGAACTGCGGTTGTTGTGTGCAGAAGACGAGCAAAGCAGGACGTGCTGGATGACTGCCTTTCGACTCCTCAAGGTACCTAATCTCTCCTACTTTTGCAAAGCTACACCTAGAGTTAAGTGGCATTTGTTATTTTGTTAATGATAAATTACCTATATCTTTTTAAATATCATCTGCTCCAAAACAATATGGATAAGAGCAAAATTCCAAACAGACCTGTCCCACCTAAGAATTTAAGCACGGGACTAAGATCTATTCCTTCACATATGAATCAAGTATAGTTTTAGTTTGGGATCCAAATTTGAGATATGAGAATGAATTTAAAAACCTGCTTACAAGATATTTTCAAGTTATCATAAAGCTAAAGAAACTGTTTTCATAATGGTAAGTGGTTCTCTTTACCAGAACAGCATTTCTTTAGCAATTTTTTTTCCATTTTTTCCATTTTTCTGTTAGAAGAAGTAACAAAAATAAGTAACCCTATATCTGGGTGAAAGTTACTCATATCTGAGAACACACAATGAAACTTCTCGATAGTATGATAGGAGGCTTCACTGCTTTTTGAAACAAAATCAGGATGGAGGGAACTGAGGAGAAAGCTGACTATTTAGTGTCCCTTGAAGGAGAGAACTTCCTGATCTTCATAGGAAAATGTGCATAAATTCTGGTTTGGTTCTAAGTCTTTTACTGAATGTGCTGCTTTGAAAACTGCTGTGTTTTTCTTTCTACCTTACTATATTCTGTGTACTGAAAAAAAATGACTTTGTTTTTAAGACACACCAAAAGATGATTAAAGGTGTACAGTCAGGAAAAATTAAGGCTTTGCCCCAAGGCTGTGTCCATAACACTCCTTTTTATTCAAAATCTCATTTAGCTTCCATAGTCCTATATTACCCTGTTTGGGAATATTATATAAACTGTTACAGTTAGAACATTCAGTAAGCAATGTTGCTCTCCTTCAGCAGCACTGTGCCTCTAGGGAAGGCACTGAGTAGCTGTTTACCTATCCTAGCTACAAGTGTTGCTAAAATTCATCATGTTCAACCAAGGGCATGACTGGAATTCAATCACCTTTTTTTTTTTAAGATGAGAAAAGTACCAAGTGATAGTGAAATTTATTGAAAAAGCTAGTGAATTAGAAAGGTTCTTATTTTTTATCATTATGAAAACTGAGAGTGAATGTCTTGTGCAGAATTTCTTTAAGTTCTAGAGGGTAAAAAGAAGGGAATTAATATGTGTGTTCTGATCTCAACTGAAAGCTTGTGTTCTACAAGGAAAACATGATCATAGCTGAGAGTGGCAAAAATAACCTGTGTATATAACTCAATCACTTGTATTTTTTTAGCTAAAACTTTTTGTGCATATTTACTCTTTGCCACCTGCCAATCACTATTACTCAATACAAATGTCTTTGGGACCTTGGTCCAGTGTAAAAGTGGTATTAAGAAATCAGTACAGTTTTTTCCCTAGGGCATATATTTGAATAATAATGTCCTTGTGTTTCTGTTGGCAGTATGGAATGCTACTGTATCAGAATTACAGAATTCCCCAGCAGCGAAAAGCCATGCTTCCACACTTTTCCACTCCAGTAGTAAGTGATGAACTTTACCTCACTGATGTATGATGTTGGAAAAGATACATTTGCTTTTGCATTTTAAAAGTGGAAAATTTTACACTAAGAAATGTAAATTCAGCATTGTGTAGCAAATCAATGTAAAGTTCATGTTTTGCATGAGTACAGCTTTTGTGGTTGGCTCTCCATTATCTTAGGCTTACATGATCCACATGATTGAAAAATCTTGGCTACGTCATGCTCTTTGAGATGTACGGCACAGAGAGACATCTGGCTGTCTCTGCAGAAGCCAGCTTAGGTCTGGCAAAACTAACACGTAGATTTCCTAAAATGTGTTGGGCCAAGAGCTGACTGTTAACTACCTAAAAGGGAAGAGCCTATATTTGGATCCCAGCTGGCCCTGAAAATGACTGGAATATAGTAATAGGGCAAGTGGGCAACTTGAGCAAACAGATTTTATTCTGAGCCTTTGAATCATCTCACTCCCCTACAGTCGAAAAAACATATATTTTTGTGTCTGTGAATCTTTTGAAAGGAGAAAAAAATAAGATGTATTTTCTGTGCTGTTGAAAGAGGACTTTGGACAGTCTTCTGAAACCAAAACACTTTGAAGTGAAACTCTCAAGCTGGTTTTTCCTTTCCCTGTTTTTTGAAATAAGTGAAAATTCCTTTTCAGAGAAGTGTATCTGAAAACTCACTAGTAGCAATGGA
>NW_005054464.1:644741-658616 GCF_000277835.1 Geospiza fortis | reverse complement strand
TGAAGCACACAGAGCTGCCTTGGAAGAAGGACATGCTTGGAGGGTAGCTATCTTCTCTTCTTTTCTATTTTTGCAATCAGTAAGTGTCTGTTGAGAGCCAAAACACAGAGTGTGCTATGATGTTAGTGCAGTGCTGGTCACAGTATAGCTTAGCTCCGACCTGCAGCAATCACACTGCAAGCATGCAGATCTGAAAGTCAATATCCATCTTTAGCAAAACTGTCACATTCACAACAACCTTCTACCACTGCTTCTCTGTCCCCCTAGTGTCCAGAGGAAAGTTGAGGGGGAAAGCAGACCCACCAGAACTTTACTGCCAGTTTGCAAAACCAGTCTCTGAGGAGGAATATGTCAAATTAAATGCTTCCCCACATGGAAGAGGCTGGGGCTCTGACTAATGGCTTGCTCCCAGTAAGTTTAATTGCAGAATATACAAGAGGCAGGACCTCTTGCAATGAAAACTGATGTAACTTGTTTATAGTGTCTTGTGGACAGACAGCTGCAGTACAAGTTTTCCCACATGCTCGTCTTTTAGGGAAAAGGAGTCATTACTGAAGCATTAGCTGGTGCTTTATGTACGGGAGGGAAATACTGCTTGATTTACTGAGTGCCTGGTGTTTTGCCTGAGCAGAAACATATCAGTCTTTTCTTTTTTTCTCTCTTTTTTTTCCTTTTTTTTTTTTAAGATACTGAGCTTTCATCATTAACATCTGGCTCGTGTTTTAAGCCAATTGAAATGAGCTGCTGCTTGTAGATTAGCCCCCTTCAAAGTTGCATTTCTTTTTCTCATCCTTGCATTAAATCTGCCCAGCCCCCAGTTTCCTGTAAATTTAATCTATATTGCATGTGCACTAATTCTCTTCTCCTGAGACGTTAGTGTGGATTTAACGGTAATTCATTTTCTCTATAGAAACGTAGCACAAGAATGAACATCTTGGGTAGCCAAAGTCCACTCCATCCTTCCACACTGAGTACAGGTAAATTCTGATGGTTTGTAACCACAGTATCAGAGGTCTCTGTGGGTGAAGAAGAGGTACATTTCATACAGACACAGAGTGCAACCATGTAGTACGAATGCCTTGATGTCAAATACAATCCTTATCAGTAGCTCCTGTGTCATTAACATGCCTACCCATACAGACACCATAGAAGGAACTTGTTTCCTTTGATGGCCCACTCAATCTTTTCTTTAGGACTAGTCTTTTGAAACTCTTATATTGTAAAAATAGACACTCCATAAGTATTTCCATTTAAAAGAATACAGCAGTTAATATGCCGTTTTGGACAAGGAAAGTCAATGAGTGATGTTTTAATCTTTTAAGAGTAGAAATGAGAGTTTTCAAAACAGAATTTGTTCCGTAATAACTGAAAAATGTAAAATACGCAAGTCCTCAACATTTCTTTGAGACTGTAAATCTATTAAAACAACAGGAAGTTTCATGTTAATATCCTAGCCTTCTTGGAGGAAACACAGCTATTTTCTATTGCTATTCTGTTAACAGAATTTTAAAATACCATTTGAAGAACAAAACAATAAAGATAAAAATATTGGGGGCTAACTTGACTCTTGAAAGCACCGTCTAAAGTGCATTTCTTTATCTGATATTTAGAGGGACTTGTTTCTAACTCATTAGCTTATACATTGAGTTCTAAGGAATGTTAGTCCCAGTACATTCAAGAAGCTATGAGAAGGCAGTATTATAAGAGACTTCTCTTTTTTACCTAATTGTATATCTGAAAATTGGAAAATACATGGAGATATAATGCCTCTCTACCTGGTATATTAAGTAGATTCATTTTTTTATATTGATTCCTTTTTATATAGGTTGATGGAAGATACTTTATATTCTGTAAGAGATCTATACCCACTTTTAAAATGTTTAAATAATTAGTATGTGGAAAAAATGGTTGCATGTGTAAGTGTTTTTAACCATCCTCTCCCTCTTTTTCCTCTCGCCTCCAGTTATTCATAGGACACAGCACTGGTTTCACGGCAGAATCTCTAGAGAAGAATCTCACAGGATTATTAAGCAACAAGGGCTTGTAGATGGGTAGGTATTCTTGTTGCTCAGTATTTATGATCTGACTATAAGCTTTATAGATGAGAGTACAACTTATGCTGTAAAAGTTTACAGGTTTATCAGCAGTTCTGAGTAATCTGATTGTTGAGTAGTCCCATTATAACCTGCCTGGATTCCAAAAAGTCAGAGTGTGTGCTTGTAGGAAGGGATCCTAACTTTTAATTTGAAAAGTAAAATCTTAAAATACTCTTAATTGTTTTTCTTTTTTTCCAACAGAGATAGTCAAGTTTTAGATGATGTTAGAATTTGAAAATAGTTAATTCTTGTAATATGCATTGAGGAGATATTTTTCAGGCAAAGCTGTACCTAACCATTTGCCAACAAATTTATAATCAGCCATCCGTGCTTTTCTGCATGAATCAGAGCAGCTAATGGTGCTTGCTCACTATTTCTGTTCTAGAGCGAAGAAATGAAAGTACCTGTTCCAGCACTCTCTTAAATGTCTGTGGTCGTTATTTAAGTATCTTCTGAGCATGTCTGTTTTCCTTATTTATATGGAGTTATGGTTATTTAAGGGAAGTTGCTTGAACTGCATTCAGCGTTATTGATTTGTAGGATGGGAAAGGCATGGTTGCCTTTGGTTCACTGTCTTCACTGCTCTGAGGGTTAAGGTAGAAACATCCATGTTGGCCTCACAGGAGACAGTGAATTTCAAACCTTTCTTCAGCATTTTCTGATTCAGAAGCAACACTAATCTTTCTGAAGACTAAAATACATTAGGGAAGTAGAAATTGGCAGTGCATATATATATATTCATCTAGCAGTGTTTGTTTATTTTGAGGGGGTTTTGTCCAGTCTAAGGCTAGACAGGGGGTTCTAGCTAAGCAAGTTCAACAGAAAAGAGAAGCTGAGAAAGCAAAACAGCACTGCTGACTTTTTGTGTTTCTGGTTTACTCACATTATAATCTTGGGCTCATTTTGTCTTGTTGCCTTAGGAATCTGGTGGCCCATCCTTCTTGAGGAATTCATAAATGTGTTCATGTGTTTGATGCTGTGTTAAATTTGTGCCTAATCAGCTTATCACTGTGGAATGTAAAAATTGGCTAGTTTGGCCATAGTAAGGTCCACCAGCAGTGACAAAAGAACCAGGTTACCACTGTGCTCTGAGATCTAAGGATCATGATTTTCACGGGGGAAAATACAAGCAATTGATGCTGCTATTTTGGATATCTCTGGAAGTTCTTGCTGAGGATGCATCTCTCTGGGTAGCCATTGTTTGTGTGGAAGCTGGTTGCTTGCCAGATGTTGAGTAAACAGTTGCAGCATCAGTTGTGCAGACCTTTGCTTTGTGCCACCAGCTTACAATACCATGCATGATATGAAACAGCTGGATGAAATATAATTGAGAAATACCTGCATGAACTGCAGCAAGCACAGGGCAGGTATGGTCTTTATCCCTCACAGGGATGCTAATTTATAAAGGCTTTTGTCCCTTTTCCACACATTTGGTCTTCCTAAGATCACAATGGAACATTCAAACACCATGCATGGTTTCTGAGAGTGGCAAGACATGCCTGTCCCTGACTACTGAACTCACTCTGGTTATGATGGTGCATTTTTCTGGTACTGACATTTCTCAATCAGTTCTGAGGAGCTGGAGTAAAATCTTTTGGGTTCATAAGACTACAAGCAGTTCTTTCAACTGCACCTTGGAAAAATGTGTTCCTTGCTTAGTGATCAGCAATTACGAGGCCTGCCCCAGTCCTGTGCTCAGCCATCTCTCAAATCCACTTGTGCTTTGTGCTATAAGCCTTCTGCCAAAGGTATATTCTTTTTTCCTGTGACATGGAGAGGATCAGCTTCCTTAGTTCATAAATATCAAGAGGAGGAAACACAGTTTTTTTTTGTCTAGCTTTTTTTCTCCTCTTCCCAGTACGAATATTAAATAAAATCCATTTGGGGTAGGACTTCAGTTTTGTGGGTTAACTTAACAGCTACATGGTGTATGATGTTGGTAGATGTAATTGTAATGTACATTTTTTTTCCACATGCTGAGGGGAAAATACTGTGACTGTTCTAGAGGAAAGATCATTGTGTGTTTTCCCCATCTTGATAATTTGGAAGCTGCTTAACTGGTAAATAATGTTAAGAAAGTATTGAGCTGTTTCTGTGCAATTGCAGCCATTTAAGCTACACATAATTTTGCTAACACTGGATTTCTGTGAACTGATGTAAGATATTGTAGTGGGAACAGATTCCCATATATTACTTCTTCATCTACAGAAATTCAGATTTTCTCTAGAATTAAATGATAACATTTTCTTCCTAAGAGTACAAATCATTAATAGAAAGCTGTGTTAGAGGGAACCTTAAAAAAAGCCTCATAGGTACATTGTTAGGGGAAGAACTACCATCATATATCTTGCACTTCTTGTTTTTTCATCTGTTAATGTTGCATAGCCATGGTATAATAATAGAAAGCAAATTGCCAGTTACAAAATCACCTCTTAATGCAACTGAAGAAGAGTTCGGCAGTGGCACAATATTACTTAGTGGTTCTGATTATTTAAGAACAAACAGATGGGGATATTCAATTTGTTCTTAAAAATGTTCTCTCCTAGATTATTTCTTCTCCGGGACAGCCAAAGCAATCCAAAGGCATTTGTACTTACGTTATGCCATCATCAAAAAATAAAACATTTTCAAATCTTGCCGGTAAGTAGATTATTTTTGATACTGATAAAAAACCCCAGAATTTTAAACCATTAAGCTTTTACCAACATCTCAGGAGATCTCTTATTAATTACTGATGTAACTAACAAGGATGTTTCCACTAGCAAATATATAAGCAGATATTGTTTAGAATATTCTTTAATCAGTCAAATGTCTGATTAAAATTATTGGTTAACATTGCTGGAAAACTGTTGTAAGTCATTACATTACA
Source organism: Geospiza fortis (assembly GCF_000277835.1). Taxonomy (NCBI): domain Eukaryota; kingdom Metazoa; phylum Chordata; class Aves; order Passeriformes; family Thraupidae; genus Geospiza; species Geospiza fortis. Next base: position 653,651 of record NW_005054464.1, on the reverse strand, counting down.
GAAGTCTGTGTAATGCACAGAACTTGTTCTCTGTGACTGTCAGAGACAACAGCAGCTCTTGTCTCCCTTCTTACTTAAGGAAACATAGAATAACTTTGGGAAACTAAAAAGTTTTATTCTGGGGTTTATCCAGTAATGTTGAGCTTCAAATAACATTACACAGAGATGCTGGAAAACAATTTGATTTTTATCTTGATCCAAAAAAGCATGAAAAATTTAAGATTATATAGACCTTTTTATTGTTCCAAACCCTCTTCTGTTGTTTAGCTGGCCAGTTTTACAAAAAGCTAACAAATCCTTTTGGGGCATTTTTGTTTCATCTAATGAATGCCAGTGACGTCTGTACAACTTTAAATTACTGTGCCCACAAGTTTTCACTTTCATAAGCAAAATGTTACAAGTTGGGTTAAGGTATGTTTTTTCTAACCCTGTGCATGGTTTCATAAAGAACTGCAGGCACAGGGTTGTTTATGCAACCGAGTGCCAACCGAGTGCCCATCATTTATTTATATCACACACTGGTGGTGCTCTCTAAGTTTTTCAATTTGTGTATTTCTTCATGTGCAGCCTAACTTGAAAAGGATGTTTTGTTTCCCTAGTGTGAAGATGATGGACAGATATTTTTCAGTCTGGATGATGGGAACACCAAATTCAGTGATCTAATCCAGCTTGTTGAATTCTATCAACTAAACAAAGGAGTCTTGCCCTGCAAACTCAAACACCACTGCATCCGAGTGGCCTTATGACCTCAAATCTGACTCTCACTGAAGACTGGATTTCATAGAAGAGTAATTGTAAGAGAACGTTGACACTGGGGAATTGGCAGATTTGTAAGTTGGTTAAAAAAATAAATATTATGCACCTTGGGACTCTGAAAGGGATGGATTCGACAGGTGCCAACAGACCAAGATTGCTGGTTTGTCTAACACCTAAGAGTGATTGCTGCTGAGTGTCCCAGCATCCCAAAAATGGGGGGAGGGTCTGTAAAACAATGAGTAAATTTGAAACAAAACTGGAAACTATCTTGGCTGGGCCACTTAACAGGAACAAGTGTGAAGAGAAATCTTTGAAAAGAACTCTTGCCCTGGAATAATCTTGACAATTAAGACTAGTGTGTTTACTTTTTGTATTGATCACTTTTTTTGCACTCCTACTTTGTTTCGGATATTGTATGCAGCCTATATTAGGAGCTGATGTGGCTTTTAAAATTCATGCAGGAGTTGGGTATTAATCTGCATCCTAAAATGTATGGAATGCTTCAGCCTAAAAGGATCTAGAAGAAAATCAAGAAGTGTGTGTGTGCGCGCGCGTATGTCTCAGTACTTCTCTGGAGACCTGAGGTTCAATGATCTGCCGGTGTCTTTGAAGAAGCAATGAGGATACAATTCTAAAAGAACATACCACCAATATACGTACTCTTAAAACTGTTGACTTGTAGCATTATGGCTGTAGTATGTTGATGGCATATTAGTGGCATCCAGTCATGCAGAGACTGTATTAGATTCTATGCACAAATTTTTATTATTGGAGTGGTGGTTTGTTTTTTACAGCCTTTTGACTGTTTTCCTGAGGAACCTTACTGTTACTAAATAGAGTAGGACTGAATGACTACACTTGTATTTGAACCACCATTTTTTTGTGAGAAGATTCTTCTGCAGGTAGTCTTAGTATGACAAAATAAAAAAAAAATAAAACCAGTGTTTTTAGCTTTATAGCTCCTTGAATTTTCAGACTGTTTCAAAGAGCTCTTTCAATAGAGTAAAGCTACAGTGACAACACTTTCCTGGGGATAGGGCATAAGAAGAACTGAACCCTTCTGCTTCTTGTAGGGTCATGAAAGTTTACATGGTGAGAAGGAACGTGCTGGGAATAGAAACAGATTTGATTGTGAAGTAACTGCTGGCAATATCATCCATTGAGGTAACTGGTGATCCCTGTGTCATGTGTGCTACTGCACACCAGTACCTGTGGCAGACAAGCATGTATCTTGCTCTGGTGCTGGTTTGTCATCAGAACTATTTATTGTTAATGTTTAAATGAATTCTTTAATGTTTACTCAATAACTCTTTCTGATGATAAATCAGTATTAAAGTCAGACCTAAGTCCCACCTTGATCCTGCAGTTGCAACCAACCATTCCTTCAGCAACTGTCTGAACTGAAATAACTTCCCGGCGCTTGGTGCCATTAGCCACAGTGAGAAGTATTCCACCCTGGGAACTTGCAGAGTGTAGTGCAGAACGGAGCATTTGTAAAATGGTAAATTATCTACACAGGCTAGTTAATCCTTAATATTTGCCACTGGGTTTGAAATCCTAGCCATCTGAAAGGGTAAAGAAGGAAAACCAATCCTACACTTTTAGGTCTTCATGTAGTGTTAAGAATAGCTTAAGACAAACCATAACCTGCCTGAGTCGTCCATATCAGTTTAAACTATGTCAATGGTATAGAAACACTGTATTTTAGTTTACAGAACACATTTAGTATTTTTTTCCATTTAATGTCTAGATACTAAAAATGAAGAAACTTGATTTTGTTTTTAGTAGAAGCCGTTTTTGTTTTGTTTTGTTTTGTTTTGCTTTTTTAATTGTACATAGTGAAATGAGTGTTCCTGCTTTCTAGACAATGTATTTTAAAACCTTGAAATTAAGCTAACTTAAGTCTGACTTCACTTTGCATGCTTCTATTTGGCCCCTATTAGGAGAAAAAAGATACTTGTATTGACTACATTACCAGTTTAATAAGACCATTTATGCTGTAGTTTTAAGTTTTTCTGTTTACATAGCTTAGTGACAACCATGCATTTTTCCCAGTAGGCAGATAGTATTTGCAGTGTTTCATATTTATAAAAAAAAAACTTTGCATCTTATTTAAATTGAGAATAAAAGTTTGACTATGAACCATGATTTTTGTATGTAGATGGTTGACTTAGTATTTTGTACTCTTCCCAGCTAAAGTGAGCTGTTTTGAGAAAGTGACCACCTTCAAAGTGGCAACAATCTTACTTAAGCAGATCACTGCTTTGTCTTCTTTCTGCTGGAAAACAGTCAATGCCACCTTAGTTTTCCAACAGATTCAGCTGGCTGCCAGCTCAGAATACCAAGGACTGAAGGACATTTGACTCTTATTTTTGTATTTAAATGACATGAATGTAAAGGGGATGCTCAGGGTTGTTTTGGAGCCTGTTGAATTTTTATCTTTTTGCCTGTGATTTTATTTTCTAAATAAATACTTCATGTAGCAATCTTGAACATGTTGAGAAGGAAAATGCCAAACCATTTTGGTAATGAGGTTACTAGTTAAGTTATGTTACGATAGGTGTTGAAGTACAAAAAACTTTTTATTTGTTAATTAATCTTGAAGAAACACGTGCCTCAGTTTAGATGTTTTGTCTTATCTTTTCTGCACTAAATACCTGACAGTTTGACCAATCAATGCACCTTTCCAGTGGCAAGACTTGCTTATCGTAAATTATATTGTCACAATGCAAGATTTAGTGACTGTAAAATGGAATAAAGTTTAAAGTTTCAGGGAATGCAAAAGGTATTAACTTAAGAGACAAAACCTTTATTCAATATGCTTTGCTTCATACTGTAAATAGCTTTTTGGCTTGTGAACCTAATTGTAATCTTTCAGGTATTTTTGTACAAATAAGGGACTGATATTCTGTTTCTTGTAATTAGAAATAAACGTTAATACAATGCTATTCATTTTATATTGGAATTAATGTCGTCCTTTGGATATATCAGTACACTGTGTATCTCTTGCCTTAATGCAGGTTAATTGAATAGGTCATGTTAAACAGCTTTTAAGAAGTATGAAGAGGAAAACACAATCGCCAAGATACCTTTATTCTGGCTGTCCTGTCTTTAAGATTCCTATTAGGATATAATGCATTTTATTTAGCAAATAACTTATTCACTCCTTTTGTTTGAGAAAAAATACTGGGGTTATTTTGCTATGATATTTACAGTATTCATTTGGGAAAGCTGCTAGAATCGTATCAGAAGAACACACTATGACAATCACACTATGACCAACTTTCATGTCATAAAGTTATAACTCACTGAAAATGCACAGTCTGCATAAAACACTTTATTGGCCTGATAGCTGTTCGATCAGAAAACTTTTCAATAGTACTTCCAGAAAGCAATTATTTACCTCTGTAGTCCTTGTATTTGAGTGGTCTATCAGAATTTGGGTGGAAAAGCACCAACTGCGCAAAACACATCTTTACTTAAAATTCCAGGGGGGTGGAAGGATTAGTGGTTCTTCTGGCAGGTAGAAAAACAGAAGGTTAGGAATATTTCACTTTTATTTTTTTGGATGCAATCCTTTCCTCTTTCCTCTTTGTTAATCCATAGAAGCCATCAAATGCATTCCACTCTGGCTTCTGCGTGTTATGTCTCTATGTGATGTCTCCATATTGCACTATAGCATGAGTTAATTATAATTAATATGTTAGCATGATGAAATTTATTCATCAGCACATAGAGGCAGAGTACTTCCTTTTAATTTTGATATTCCTCAAGTTTTTTTCTATCTGGACATGCATGTTAAAGTACTAAGAATTCACTATCCTGCATACAGTAACTTACTTTTTTCACTAAGTTTAAGAGGACTGCAGATGCCTATTTCCTGCTTGGCTAGAGGAGGCCATACTAACATTGAAACTGACTCCCACTATGATCATTAAAAGTCACAGACAATAATTCTACACAAACCTGTTTAAAAAAAAAACCCAAACAAATGAACAATAAAAATCAAAACCAAAGCCCCACCTTGCTTTATTGTATATATTGCATTTGAAACAGACGAGAAGATTAAAAAAAAAGCAACATGGTAAGAAGATCTCAGTAAGCCTGCCCTGCCCCGTGGCAAGGTAGTGCTGCAGCATGTTTGTCCAAACTGCCCACCTCTGTGGCAGATACAAAATGATACCTGTGAAATCTGGCCCTTGGCATTAGCAGTGGGTACTTGGGCTATCAGAACATCACCAGTACAAAATTAGTCTGGGCCAGAAGTGGGTCTGTGGTACAGATTTTAATGACTTGCCTGATAGGTTTGTGCTTCTTTTCATTAGTTGGAGAACAACAGACATGATCAGACATCTGATCCCACATTAAGCATTCTAGCATGAAGTTCACCAGGCAAAACAGCTTAAATGCATTTGGGCCTGTAAATAAATTCCTATCAGACTCATGTTTTACAGCATGCAGCTGCAGGACTTTCATCCTGATACAAAGAACCCTTAAATTAGGATTCCTTTAACACTAAATTGTTGGTTCAGTCTGTACTTGCAAAACCAGATGAGAAAAACATCACCAAATGAGCCACTTCCCTTCAGGTTGAACTTTTGGTCTTGTTATTGCTAATTTAGTAATGCTTTAATCTGGTTTGTTAGTGTCCAATCTGTAGACTGCTTTGTGTCTCAGACATTGTTTTTCTGACATCTTGGAAACTTCAGTAACAATGTCAGCAGATGCAGAGAAAAGATACTTTCATCTGTGATATCCATGCTGCCTTCATTTGGGTTGCTTCTGCATCCTAAATCTTAAGTCTTCCCTCCTTAACTTGAAGCACAATTTAATTGTATTTGAAAATCCAACATAACCACAACTATGTCCCAGGTCTATATGATTTTCATTAGATACTGTGATTAGGCACATCTGAGACTAGAAAATGAATTTGTTTGTGTAACACAAACCCTTAGCCCAAAGACAATTCTGCTCTAATTGCTTGTCATTTTGCACAGATACCAGCAGATGTTTTAGCAAAAAACAGAGGTTCACACAGGACACTAAGCTGTGATTAACAGGGTCTTACAACACTTGTTAGTTGCCCAGGTTTGTTATGCTTTTGTATAATAAGGTGTTTTCCATCCCTTGGCTGCAAGATCCTGGTGCCACAACTTGGGAATAGGAAGGTGCAATTACAAACAGCTGCTGGCTCTGAGCAAAAATACAGCCTGGCTTTATGGGCCCTGAATCTCAGCTTGGCTGTGCTCAGAGGTATGACTCCTCACAGCTCAGAAGAGAGACAGGGAGAGAAGTGGAAGGGAGAAAAGAATTACTCTTGGGCAGTACTGTCCAAGGGCTGGTTTGTGTATGACTAGGAACACAGAGAAGACAATGTTGTGATGCCCTGAGTGCTGCACACCACTCCCTAAGAGTCAGTTTCCCCTCTTCTTCTCCAAACTTGTGAAGACACTTCCACATAGAGACTCCCATTGTATCTGCCCTTTGAAACACATTCTCCAGAGATGTTAGGACTGGCATCTTGCATTACCAAGGAGAGAAACAGCAATGGAATTGGTGTTCTTCATAACCTGCCCATTCTCCAAAAGAGCCTGTCTCACTGCCATTAGAAGAAAGGAAGGTGAGAGTATGGTAGTATGGTTCTGCCAAGAACAATGATGATTAAAGCACATGGCTAAGCACAGTCCTGAAAGTGTACAATATCATTGCTCCACAAAAAAAAACCTTAGGCACATCCTATTTTTAAATAAGTTTTTAGACTTTTTCATTATTTGATTTCTTTCATAATACTTCTCTTTGCTGCTGAATTTGTGCATGATAAAAATGTGCTCTGTGTCACTTACCAGCTCCTAGTTTTCAAAAGGTTGCTGTAGCACTCTCAGAATCGAAAACAAATACAGAAATGAGCCAAGCTGTGAGGATTGGAGCTTCCTCAAAAGTAACTCCCCAACACATCTTTACATATGAAAGAATGTAAATTGGTAATTCTAGAATTGGTGGATAGGATTTAGGGGTTTTTTTTTTCCACTGGATACTAAGGCTTATGAAAACAGCTGGCTGAACAAGGGTGAAAGTCATTGAAGGCTCACAAAGTTTGCCTCAAAATACTTAAAATCAATTGCTGGAACAAGCATTTGACCTGCTCTAGAAAACAGAGTGCTTCAGAGAAGTGCATGTACCTGGGAAGGGATTGCATCCTCTCTCCCTAAAAGCATAAGAGAGCAGGAACTCCAATGACAGCAGAAAAGGAGTCTTAGGATGCAGTACAAATGGAAGACCAAACAAGAAGGTCAGAAGAACAATCAAATGTATAATAAAACAGTTCAATGAGCTAGCATAATAGATTTATAGATAAACATACGCAGCTGTGCAGAAACAAAATAATTAGGGTATTTTTTGATACACAAGTCACCTGAAGTGTGCAGAGGACCAGTTCAGGAAAACCAGAAGTATTTCTTCATAAACCGCTCATATAATCTCTTGTATTGTCCACCACAAAATGTAGCACATGGCAAAAGTTCACATGGCTTCACAAAAGGCTTCTATCACATCATGATAGAGAAAACCCAGCTCATGGATAATAACTACAAAAATCTTTTTCTCTGGAAGTCCATTGGTCATATGTCACCAAGTGCCAGGAGGAGTCTTCAGGGGAAGAATCATTACTTCACAGCACATATATAAGTACATCTTCCCTGAATGTCCACTACTAAGATAGAGATAGAGAGGTAGGTAGAGATACTTTTTATCTGATCCAGCTATGTGCCCACATGAGGGCTGGCTCATACAGAAGGCAGCAACTGAAGGTAGCACCTTCGCCTGAAGACCTGAGGAGTGACCAAGAAAACCTGCTCTACAGTCAATTAGAGGCTGCCTTTGACTGAATTAAGGCTGCCCTTAGTGAAACAGCCCTCTAAGTATTGAATTTGTTTCCTACCACCCCACCCCAAGAAGTGATACCTGCATCAGCTTTCCTGTCCTCTTGTATCTTTCTCTGCTCTAGCCTACCACTGGCAGGGTTTGCTGCAGGTGTGGTGACTGTCACAGCAGAGCTGAGTCCATCAGGTATCTGAAGTTGTTCAAGAATAGTGTCTGGCTTCATTCAGCCTCAAAACTGGGTAGTAATTGACAGGGACTGAGCTTTTGAGGTGTCCTCTAAAATGAGCATTAAACAGAGAATATGTGCTACTCCCTTTCAAGTCAGAAATTACTATACTAAAAGTTGCATATAAATGGGTATCTTTGGGCATTTTTGTTCAGTGGTGCACAGGGACATGTTGTAAAGGGTTCACCTGGGGTAAAACGCAGGTTTTCCTTACACCATTGACATCTGGGGAACAGAAAGGGGCATGCACCTGCTCAAGCCACGCGATTTTTCTTACTGAAAGCTGTGGTGGAGCCGGAGGGAGAATGCTGTGCTGGGGTGGGCAGGCCAGGTGTGCGGGGCATATTGGGAGCTGCCGAGGCTCTCCCAAGCCACCCACTGCTGTTCAGGTAGGGAGAGAATGGAAAGAGTAAATCACAGAATTTTTAGGGTTGGAAGAGATCTCTGGAGATCATCCAGTCCAATGCCCCTGCCGTGGCACAGCCACCTAGATCAGGCTACGCACAAACATATCCAGCTGGGTTTTGACTGTCTCCAGACATGGAGACTCCACGACCTCTCTGGACAGCCTTTTCCACCCTCAATGTAAAGAAGTTCTTCTGCTGAGGTGGAACTTGTGTTTTAGTTTACGGCCATTGCTCCTCATCCTGACTCTGGGCACCACTGAAGGGTCTGGCACCATCGCCTTGACACCTGCCTTCAAGACATTTCTGTACATTGATGAGATCAAATGCTGGTGCCAGCCCGGTTCCATCCCGCCCTGGAGGACCCTGCTGTCTCCCAGCAGCAGGTGTCAGAGGTGATAATCTCTGTCCTGCCCCACTGAGGGGCTCACCCGGGCCGGCCCCGGGCAGCTGCTGCCCTGTGCAGGGCCCGGAGGGGCTGCGGACCGCCTCTGACAAACAGGAGCTGGGCACAATGGAACCCCATTTTGCCGATTTCTACTCTCCGATTCTGACAAGTGTAAATCCTGGAGTAAGTGGCATCAGCGCGGGCACCTGACACACGGCCCGGGTTCTGCGGCCCCGGAGCTGGAGCAGGTCGGGCCG
>NW_005054464.1:637440-644680 GCF_000277835.1 Geospiza fortis | reverse complement strand
CCGGGCGGGGCAGCTACTGCAAATGGCAGCGCCAAGAGCAGCGTGTCCCGGTTTGGGGATGTGACAAACACGAATCACTTGTTTTTAAAAATTTGAAAGTTTAATAGTAATAAAATGGTTATTAAAAATGTAATACAATTAGAGTAATAGTAATTTGGACAATTTTAATTAGGACAATATGAGACAATAGAGACAAAGAGTTACGGATGTCCAGGTACCTTTTTCTGGGCAGCAGAAGCCCGAAAAAGGACACCCATTAACAAAGGATTAACCCTTAAAAACAATACCTGTTGCATATTCATACACTTCATACATGATGAATAAATTCCATTCAAATACAGGATTCTGTCTGGTCATCGTCAGCTGCTTCCTCTGAATCCTGACAGCGAGTTTGAGGTGGGAAGAAGTTCGTTTCTTCTGATAAGAGGGCAATAAATTCTTTTTCTCTGAAAGATTTAGTTGTCCTGTGGCTGCTATCTCGCTGCAAGTCCTTTCTTTAAAAAAAAGTATCCTACATAGCATAGTTTCTATTTTAACATTTTTTATAACCTAAAACTATATTTAACCCACTACTTAAGAGAATGAATACATCATTACTTTCTAACACAACACGTATAATATTCATTTTAATATTTGCGAAAAGCCAATCATAAAATATGCATTTTTCACAGGAACACGAGGGTTTGGCCCTCCTGGCAGGGCCCCTGGGGGACCGGGCAGCTACTGCCCCGGGAGCTCTGGCTTTGGGTTTCCCGAATTGTCCCACTGCCTTGCTTGTGTGACTTGCCAGATGTGTCCGTGGCGTGGGCACATCCTCGTTGGCGGAACCCCGGCAGAGGCAGGACATGCCGGGGCTGCCGCTTGCTCCATCCCATGTCTCGTTGGATTTTTCACCCAAGGCTCTGTGAATAGGTGAGAAATCCCACGTCCTTCCTATCGCAATGGCTGCGGATTGTGGCTGGATGAGCCCACAGGTTTTCTGGTTTCCCTGTGCTGATAAAGCTGACATGGGCACGCCTGGTTAATGGTTAACGAAGGAGTGCAGGGTGAAGCCGCGATAGTTGCTGGAAAAGCCGTGGAAATTTATTGAGTTTAACATTCCTTAGCCACTTCTGGTGACCTCTTCTTCACAGGGCCACTTTGAACTACAGGGGGCAAACTGTAGGGAACTAAAAACAATACCTGTTTCCAAGATACCTGGAAAAGGAGTGAAATCCCCAAAAAGGTAAGGATAAATTTGGTAATTTCTGAAAGTGAAGCTACCTCTGCACTTTCACCAAATAATCTGATCCAACAAACCCACACAATTTGTAAGGTATTAAACTAGTCAGTGTTTAAAAGCGCAGAATAATGTGCTAAATGTAAATATTTTAATTGATATGTGCTTAAGCCAGTTTTGGTGAAAGAGTCAGGAGTTCATGAAGTATTTTGAAATCGAAGCTTTGCAATTCACAACATTTTTAAGAGAACCTCTTCTTAACTGCTGGTAAAAGTTGAGTTGAGGGCCCTGCTGCTTAAGGGAAGCAGACTGGAGGGATGGCAGTACTAGATGGTGGTGTACTGGGCAGTCTTGGAGCTGGATACCAGCTGACAAGGAAATTTTATTAACCTTTTCAAATTTTGTCCAAAAAAAAAATTCTTACTTGTTTGTAAATTTTGTGCTCCTAGTCCTTGAGCTTGGTTGCATTGTAAAACCTGTCACATGAGGTGTATCCTCTTGTAGAGATCCTGTTTATGGCTCAGGGACTGAAGTGATCTTCGTATGTTGACATTCCAATTTTATGTGGGGCTAAATGTGAAACAGCAAAAATTATTACAGCATTGCTGGAATTCAAATTGGTGAAATTGGGAAAGGAAAGGTGAAATAAAGTGACAATTACTATTTACATTACAGAAATTTACTGCTTATGGCAATGGTAAAGAAAAGGGGGAAAAAAGATGCTATAATGGAAGGTCAATTAAAACCAGATTTGCAGTGTACCTGTGATACATGCTGAAAGGTTTCCTTGGGTGAGTGATGCCTCAAGGAAGAGCATCCTGGAATTTTGATGTTCAAAATGTGCATCCCCCACCAGCAGCATAAAGCAAGGAAACTGGAATTTCTTGCTAAAATTGCTAAAGGTTGTTTAAAGTTGAGAGAGTTTCTTTGATTGATCAATTGATACACATCAGTGGGAAATTTCTGTATTGCTTTAGTGTACGTTTCTTATGTATGTTTCTTACTCTGTTCTTTCCATTATGCTGTGTCCAGTTCTGGGCCCCTCAGTTTAGGAAGGATGTTAAGGTGCTTGAATGTGTCCAGAGGAGGGCAACAAGGCTAGTGAAGGGCCTGGAATACATGCCCTTTGAAGAATGGCTGAAGGAGCTGGGGTTGTTTAGCTTGGAGGAAAGGAGCCTCAGGGGAGACCTTATCACTCCCTACAATTTCCTGAAAGGAATTTGTAACCAGGTGAGGGTCAGTCTCTTCTCATAGGCAACAGCTGACAGAACAAGAGGCCACAGTCTTAAGCTGTGCTTGGGGAGGTTTAGGTTAGACATAAGGAAAAAAATTCTTCACTGAAAGAGTGATTGGGCACTGGAATCATCTGCTCAGTGAGGTGATGGAGTCACCATCCCTTGATGTGTTAAAAAAAAGAGTGGATGTGGCACTCAGTGCCATAGTTTAGTTGATGAGGAGGTGTTAGGTCATAGGTTGGACTTGATGATCTCAAATGTCTTTTCCAACCTAGTTCACTCTGTGATTCTGTGAAGAACTGTTCACCTCATTCTTCTGAGTCACAAAAAAGGTATATTTTTTCAATCACAGATAATATGTTGTATAATCAGAAAAATACTTGGCCAACAGTATTTCATTATTTCTTAATAAAAAAAACAAGTTCAACCTATACAGCAAACACAATTTACTTCCAGCATATCCTAATCCAGATCCTGTTACTCACCTTAGCTCTCTGTTACCTCTGCATGTCCACAATCCTCCAGTGTTCCTCTGATGAATGTCTCCCCATTAAGCCAGTTCATGCTGATAATATTTTTTTCTCCAAGCAGTGATATTTTTCCTATAGAAAATTATGGAATGAAACAACTGTTTTGTTGTACGTTTTTCACCTCTCTCAATCCTCTGTGGATTGTATCACTATCTATTCAAAACCGAATGAATAAACAGGAGAAGAAATACTATGGCAAACAGTCATTTCTTGGAAAATACATTGGGATTTTAGTTTTAGGCTCTGTCTAAAACTGTCAGAGAGCTGGCAAGAGCATTGTATACTTAAAAGGTTGCTCTTACAGTTTACTATTAAATAATACTGTATCATTCCCCCCTTTTCCCCCCACTCACCTCCTGTTTCAAAAGGAACATTTGATTTTAAAATTCGGGGCAAGTTTGCTAAGCTTTGTGAAGGTGTAAACAGAAATTAGTTTTATCTTTCCTGGTTGTATGTTTTCAGAGGAATTGGGTGGTTTGCATGGAGTCAAATGTAGTTTAATGTTATTATTCTTATATTACATCAGAGGAACAACTCTATTCCTGATTTATTTTTTTTTACAGCTTCAGAGGCAGACAGAGAGATTCTGTCCCTAAAAAGTTGATGGCTGATGCAAGGATTAATGGCAGAACATGATTTTTTTTTCATTTTTTCTCTCTCAGTGAAGTGCTGTGCTGTGAGTCTCAGTGTAGGAGCATGGGATGACTTGAAGGCAAAGATGTGGCTCCAGTACTGTGTCACCCATCAAAACAGCCTCTGTACAGGATGTATCTCCCCATCTGTTAGGTACAGCCTATCTTTGCAAGGCTGGATAATGAAGCAGAGAGGTTAGGAAGGTTTTGTTTTGGACAAAGATAAAGTGGAAAGGTTTCAGTCACTGAAAGGTGTATAGGGAGGGAGGACATGGGGCTCATCTGATCTTAACACTGGAGGCAATTGAAGCCATAGTAACAGCAACTGTGCATTCCAGTAGAAGCTGGAATATGTATAACCCTAAGTCAGGGTTATTATTAGCATTTCAGAGTTTCAAGCCAGTCGTGCCAAACTTGGGTTTGTGACATTCCTTATGCTTCAGATTTTTAATTTTTTTTTATATACCAAGTACCATCTACTGTCTGATTGCTAGGGCAACGTCAAGCACTGGTGTCAGCAATACTGGCATATAATTTGGAGTTCACTTTACAAAAAGGAAGGGAATAATTGCTTCCTGCTCAGTAGACAGGATATAAGTAGCAGACTAAAATTGGTGCAAAAAGAGGTCCTAGAAAAAAAATGCACTGGAGTGTATTGTTTAGGTGAAGGCTGTAAATTCAGCATCAGAGTAACATATATAACACCTCCCTGTGTTTTGGCCTCACTTGCACTCAGTTATGCTATTGACAAACTGTTCCATTTAAATGAATAAACCTCACAGTTTTTAGATTTTCTTTTTTCTGACACATGACAGAGCAGGTACAATTAAAGTGACATAACAAGAAGGAAGCATCATTACTGTGACTAGTCATGCAAAAAAGCGAGATGGGAAATTACAGATATACTACATATGGTGCCTTCTGCTTTTAAAAACAATCTGGGCTCTGAGAAGTAGAAAGGATCCAGCTAATCGTAGAACCAGCTCTATGAATTTCAAGGCAAATATACATTTCCAGACACATGGGACAAGCTGAAGACTGCTGAAATGTCTGGGAGAATGGCTGGCAGACACCTTTTCATCTCGGACAATACCGCAATGGAAATGGCCTTTCAGTGTGGCAGATATTGTCCCTTTCTGTGCTGCTTCTTTAAAGGGAGGGAGAGAGAATGAATGCAAAGGATTTCAGAGGAGGTGTCATTTCTTTAACGGCATCCTGTGGGTGCATTATCTTGCAGAGACCTTTTTCTTTGTCTCTTAGTCTGATTAGCACATGTCTTTGTGCAGTTTCAAAATGCTTGGACAGTTTTCCCTTAAGAAATACATGTGCCTTCCAGCAGTTTTAAATTGCTCTTGATATGTTTGATATCCTTATACATCTGCAGACCCATCAGAATCTTGCTGAGTTCTTGACTGTAATTCTTCCTATGGTAATTATATTTTCTACAGTTTTAACCACACATGATGTGAAAAAGTGTTTTCTTCTGTCTGATTTTAATATGCTGTCTTTAATTTCCCAGAAGGGCTTTTAGAATTTGGAAATCAGAAAGAAGTTCTTTGTCTTCTCCCTGTACTCTTTTGTTCTCTTATCCTTTCCTTGGTTTCTCTCATGTTGTTCTGTTTTTCAGAGCTAACCAGGCCCACTCATTTGAATCTTCCCCAGAGGACAGCATAAGTGTCTTTGAAGAGAAATCTTCTCTTATGCTCCAGGAGGGCACTGAAGTCTTTTTGAAAGTGAAAGTCTGAGAGAATATTGAATGTTTGAGAAATGTTCCAACAATTGATCAAAAGTCACTAGGATATTTTTCCTCTAATTCTCCAACTTGTTCTTAGTGGATCCAAAGTTCTTGCTATTCTTGATCATGCTACTTATTAAACAGAGGTTTTCATCCAACAGTGCCACCAACACTGGTTAGACTAAGCTTGACCCTTAAGGCTTCTTAACCCTCTCTGTATCCTGCATTGCTTCAGATTTTTTGTACTGAACTTCCTGCAGTCTGTACTGACTATTCAAGATGTGACATTCCTAGCTCTTCTCCCCAGTTCCTATGGCTGCATCTTTAATAGGAAAAAAGGAGAGGGGGCAGGGGGATAATGGGATGGTGGAATGATAACCTTTCACTGCACGGTTTTGTATCTCACAAATGTAAAGGCCCCCAGGTGTTGTGGCTTTCATATACTTTAGGCAGCTGCAGTAGAGGGACTCTGTGACCTCCAGTTGTGGTTAAGCTGGGACACAGAAGGAATGGAGCAGAAAGAATTGTTGCTGTAGTGGTGGGTAGTGAGAGATCTGAGATGGGAGATGATGGGTAAGCCTGTATTCTAATAAATGACAAATATCTAAGAGAATTTGTGGGAGAGAAAGAGGAACATTGTGTATATCTCTCTTATGAACACAGGCTAAGGGAGCTGGGCCTGTTTAGTCTTCAGAGGAGACAAGTGAGAGGGGACCTCATTAATGTCTATAAATAACTGAAAGGAGGGTGTCAAGAGAATGGATCCAGGTCCTTCCCAGTGGCACCCAGCAATAGGACAAGAGGTAACGAGCAGAAGCTGATGCACAGGAAGTTCCACCTGAATATGAAGAAGAACTTGTTCAGGGGACTGAGCACTGGAACAGGTTGCCCAGAGTTGTGGAGTCTCCCTCACTGGAGATATTCACAAACCATCTGGATACAATGCTGTGCCATTTGCTCTGCCATGACCCCACTTGAGCAGGGAGGTTGGACCAGATGACCACTGTGGTCCCTTCAACCTGATCCATTCTGTGATGCTGTGGTCTGTTGCCCAGGGTTATTGACACATACTGAAGATGTTCCATAAGATGATCATATTTTCTGCTCAACTATAAAAGACCAGCTAATTTTATGGATTTTGCTTTGCAAGTGGAAACACCCAGGGAACAAAAGAATTGATTTTTGAAAATAAATAAATTATGGCTAGAGAGTATATTTTTACCACATTTCGAATGAAAAGTGGAAACTAGGAAGGTGTTAGTCTTCATATTAAATAGTAAAAGTTTAATAATTAAAAACAACTTAGTGATGATCTTAATCTATGAGGAGAATTCCGTCATATCAATGTTTCCAAAATGTGTAAATAAAATTTAATATCACAATGTACAATCAGAGGAAATACTTGATTGTGAGAACATGAAAACCTCTACATGACTACTTAGCACTGTTATTATTAAGGACCAATGATAAACTGATGTACGAAGTCAAACTTTGTAACAAGTGTAGATATAGAACTATAATTTCTCAGAAATAGACATCCTGAGACCAAATACATTTTTTGGTATTCATTCACCTTAATTAACCAATTCAACTGATTAATTCTAACTAATCTATTAAGCAATAGAAAGCATTTGTTAAGCTTTGTAAGCAATAACAGCATAAGCCTTGAGGAACGTCCACACTCAAACAAAAAGCATTTTGCACCCCAGCTAAAGCACCTCTACAGGCATCCTCAGGCAGCCACCAGCCCTGGCCTGAGCCAGCAGAAAAAAACAGCAGCCTCTGACTGGATGCACACCTTACACATGCTGCTGTGATTTTCCTTTTTTAATGTTTTTTTTAGCATTTTAATCTTCTTTCTTATGGCATATTTTTCTGTTTCTTCACTA
>NW_005054464.1:584814-637398 GCF_000277835.1 Geospiza fortis | reverse complement strand
TCCCTAGAATACTCCTTTTTATCATCAGCTATAATTTATTTAATTATTTAACCATACGTCCCTTGTTTGTTGAGGCTAATTACAGCAGTCTTTACTCAGGTGGCCATAGAGGTACATGCTTATATATTTAAGCTTCTCTTACAAGATCTTTTCAGACCCTCAGAAGTCCTTCATTTGCTGGTGCTAACATGACAGGTGCCTCACACACTCTCTCTCCTGTTTTCTGTTGCCTTGCACATGGCAGGATTTTTTTCTTGGCACTGCTCACAGAGGCAAAGACTTGTCTCCTGGTTTCCCTGCCCTGCCAGCTCTTAAATGGGCCCATATTGTGCCATTCTCCTCGGGTACCTGGGGACCACGTACAAAGGTGTTGATTCCTGAGCAAGTATTGCAGGACCACATCCTGAGGCCTGCCAGGATAGGGGCCTATTGTTGTGCTAGGCTGCTGAAAATGGCATTTCTTATAATGAAAAGTTTATATTCAAAAGGTAAAACCCAGAGCCTTGTAAATGTGTTTTGTGCTAATGAAAGATAAGGCACAAAAAAATAGAATGCATTATTAGGATTGTATGTAAGTGTGAGGATTCTCTGTAGCTGCATCAGCAGCTCAGCTAGTTATAAGGCTGATCTCAAGAATATCTGCCCACGGCACACAACTGTTGTGTGAATTCATGCCCTGGGTTGTTCTTACGCCTACCTCTGCCTCCTCCTTTTCAAGGTTATTGATACACGTTTCTATTGTACATCCTAATGAGTATGTTCCTGCCTTTGGGTGATTTCCATTCTAGCTAGAGCCAAAAATCTGAGATGCAAACATATTTTTTTGTCTAATTTTCCTTTCTCTAAAAAAAAATAAATATTTTTTTTTACCATTGCAGTAATTTGTTACCATGTTGACTGCTGTTCTGTTCAGCCCAGTAATTACTTAATTGCATACTAGTCCTTAAATGACTTTAAGATTGAGTGGTGAACTACTCATTTGCTACTACTGTGGCTTTCTCACGTTTCCTTTCAAGGTTAAAAAGAAAATAAGACAAAAAATGTCAGTCTTCTTTGCTACAGTTTTTGCTTTATTTTGAAGGTTCCTTTGGACAGTGTTTTTCTATTTTTTCAAGAGCAGATTTCTTATACTTTTGAATTTATATTTCTTAAAAATATATTGCACCCTTTTGGAGCAACAATTTTTTATGTAATACCTCTTTATGAATAGTCATTTTAAAAGCACATGAATTTGGTCAAAATTTCATAGCTGGCAGAAGGAATGAGATATTAGGGGTGGTATAGGGAAGCCAATGTTACTAATATTACAAAATAAAAAATGTTATTACAGATCAATAAGTACTGTATGTTAGTGCTTTCTTTCTTACCTGTTCTTATTTATTCTGCTCTTGATAGTGGATGTTAAAAAAACACCTTTTGGTTACCATTTTATTTAGAAAATCATCCCTAATTTGAATATTTCATTAATTTTGAAACTTAAAATTATCTTGATATTATGCAAGTTCTTTGATGGACTTATAGACTTGTTTATGCTGTTTTACTGGGAAGGGCATATTGACACATTTTTAATTTATCTTGCTTGTTTTAAGGATCAAGTTCCATCACAAGAACAAGGCTGTGGAGGCTATTTGCTGCAAATTGCATTCAAGTATTTATTTTTAGTGTATGCATGTTTGGTACACAAATTACAAAAAAAAAGTTGTGCAAGGAAAGGTGTTTGCTATTCTGAAGTTTTGAATGTTATTACATCGTGTTGTTACAACATAATTACAATACAAAGATTATCACATCTGGTACAGCTGACCTTGCTGCCAGGTTTTGATTTGTCATCTTTTAGTGGTTTCTACTGCTCAGCACAACTCCATGTTAGAAGTGAATCCAGTACTTGTTCTCTGGAGAGGATTAGGGGGTTTTTTTGAAAAAATGCAGTTCCTACAGACAACTAGTAGTTACTTTAGCAACGGAAGCCTCTGATAAGTAGTGGAAATGTTTTGAAATTGCTAAGATGATGAATCAAAATTTATTGTATCCAAAGCAGGCTAAAACATTATTTTGCTCAAGAAAAGTACCTGTTAAAGGAAACTGGAAGGAAATCAGGGCAAACATAGACATAGAAGCACCATTTATTTATTTGAAAAAGAGCAGGAAGGTTATCTTTTCAACCAAACAGGAAATGTTATGAACATGAATGGCTTATTCAATAGCTGTTTAACAGGACAAACATAAAGAGAAATACGAAATAGGCAATGCTAGATGATGGAGTGTAACTGAGCTGTGAGTACAGGAAGTTTTGTCCCCTCCTGTAATTTGGACATCATTCCCTTCTTCACTGCACAGTGCCTCTACACTCCCATTTCAGTCCCAGGCACAATATTCACCCCATTTTTCACTACGAAAACATTGATTTTTGATGCTTGGTGAGGATGTGAAGAGCTTCACTATAAGAAAACCCACAGCTCCACCTATCTCTATTTCAAATTCAACAGGCAGAACCATAGCAAATGTTCTGAGTCTTAACACAGGTTCTGGATCCCTTATTCCCCAATCTTCTTCCACATGCTAGTTGAGGATGCTTCTGGTCACCTGGTCATCACAGTTTTACAGCTTGTCTTCCTGGTTAGCAGCAGTGGCAACCAGCAGAGCTGAAAGCTGCAGAGCTGAAGAGAACTGTATTGTCTTGGGCATCCAGAAATATTGCCAGGCTTTTTGTGACAGCTTACTATTCTAGCATTGGTAGAAAGCAGCTATTCTTTGTAAGTATCCATTGAATATAGTGTAACACTGTTTCTCATGGGATTTTATTTTTCAGTGAAAGGGAAGTAAGGAGATCATGTAATTAATCCTTTGTTTAACATAGATTTGAGTTACTTCTTTTAGCAGTGTCGCAGGATTAGAATGTGGTTGATACATGTTGTACTGAAGAATCTTGCATTTTTTTATAAATATGTGTATAGTTAATTTCCACAATTATTCTTCTTGAAGACTACAGTCACATAAAATGTAGACCTGGGTTGTATGAGTTTATTATTGTGTAAGATAAAGTAAATAAATGATAATTTTGATGAAAGATTAGTGTGATTTTACATGCTGAGCATGCATATTAAGAAAGAAAATTAGCAACTAATGTAACATTTTAACTGTTTTTAAATCATTCACAAGTCAGAGAATGTAGATACATAGCTGCTTTCTTACTTTTTGCTTCAATGGGCAACAGCAGTAAGTTGAGACTGGTGTGTTGTTGAAAGAGAGAAACTGAAAATATCCCCTAGAATTCAGCAGAAGCTATGGGCAGGTAAGTTATCTTGCTTCATTATATTTTGCAATGTATGTAACATAAAATGTGGCAGTTATTCTCCTTCTCTAAGCATAATTTCATACCATTCTGTGTTCTCTGAGCACTGAAAAACAGTGAAAAGTTATATTTCTTAACCACTTCCTACTGACAAAAATTAGCCTGGTGGTAGAGGTGGAAGAGATGTCTCTTGAGACTACGCAGAATGAGATCGCTTAATAAGAGAGTGCTTTTTTAAGCGTTACCAGGAAGGAAGAAAACAGAAATCTCAAAATTTCCAAAACTTTCCTAGACTGTCTTTTAGAGAATTCTACAGAATATCAGACTGGTGTGAAAACTGTTTGCCTCTAGACTGGCTCCATCTGACTTCGGTACAGAGAGGTTCAAAATTTGTACCTCTGACCAGCGAAAAACACTGCCAGAGTTTTGACAGAGGATGCTGCCACTTTAAACCTGGCCTAGATTTAGGCTGTTTGGATTCCAAATCCAGCTGGAGCCAAATGTGGCAGTGCAGAAAAATAAGCTGGAAGAGAACAACCCTTTCTAACAAAATATTTTATGGAAAATTCCTCTCAGAACTTACCCAGCATTTCACAGCATATGGCAAAGACTTGCATCTGTACTTGAAAGCAGGAGCTTGAACTAAGGCCTCTGAGTACAAATGTAATGAATACATTGACTGTCCTCCTTATTTAACTGCCTGTCTCTGCCAGTAAATCCTGGCTAAATGAGAGCCTGTCTCCCCTAATGATAATGTGGAAGCTGTGATTATCTGAGGTGTGGAAGTGAACAAGATCATAAGGAGAACAGATGGCAAGCAGTTCTGAGTGGGGAGATGGCTGGCTGCACTGTGGTGAAGCTACCTGCAAGCAGCTTAAGCTGTTATCTTTCCTGGCTCACTGTTTTGCCTCCTAGCTGGAGATGATTGCATTTCTTGTGGAGTTGGCAGGATGGAGCATGTGAACACTTGGTGGCTCTGTCATCTAATGTCACAGGGACAGGCAGATCCTTTGAGGGATCCTTGATAGAAAGAGAATTTGCCACAGGGTTTTAGGTACAATTAGACCTTTATTACTATTATTAAACATTTAATTTTTGGCATAGTTTATTGTTATCTACAATTTTTAGGATTTAGTGTAGTTTATTGCACAGGTTTTATGAATTATGCTTTCAGCTAAGCAAAATTTCTAGTAATGATTGAAGCTTTCTTATTATCTAGAGTCTTTAATTTCTACACTTTTAGTCACTTAGATCCTCTGCAGATCATTTCAAATTCTTGGTAACCGGTGCATGATACAATAATCATAATCTGGACTCAGATTTTACCCAGGAAGACATGATTCACTCCATCTTCAGAGGAAGAAGACAGCAGTGTTTGTGTCCCAGACCAGTGGGGGATCCCGGGTTTTGCTTTTTGATTTTATAGGCAGTTGCTGTTTGATTTTATAGGCAATTCTTATGTAGTGTTACATTTCTGTATTCCAGATCAGGTATCACCACATCCTGGTAGCAATCTTGTGGGGCAAATAGTTTTTTCACAATGCTGTCAGGGGATCTGGCTGTTCTGTAATGGGAGTCATCACATCTTGGTGACAACTACAGTGTTGAAAAGGAGAAGAGAGGAGGTGATATGTGACCAGCATGCTTACATGATATGACTGTCTAAGGAAATGTTGTTGGTTATGCGAACCATATTAGGAGGAGTCAGGAGCAGGGGAACATGGCTCAATGGAAGGACTCAGTGCAAATGCATCTTTCTGCACTCAAGCAGGTGGGCTGTGTAGTTATATCACTCCCAGCTCTGAGGTGAAGAGAACAACCCAGAGCAGAAGGGAGCAAATATTACCTTACTCATTGCCTCAGCTGTGAATGTGTGTCCATGACCAGGGAGACCCTGTGCATGTGGAAGATCTGGTTCCCATTCAGTTTTTCCGGTGCTCCCATTTTGGGATATGTGTGTAGTGGGTTGGCCCTGGCTGGATACCAGCACCGACAAAAGCCTTTTTGTCGCTTCTCTCCACAACTGGACAGGGAAAGGAAAATATAACTAGGGGTTCCTGGGTTGAGATAAGGACTGGGAGAGAGCACTCCTCAAATATCATGATGAGCAAAACAGGCTCGAATTTGGGATATTAATTGAATTCATTACTAACAAAATCAAAGTAGGATAATGAGAAGTAAAATAAGTCTTTAAAACACCTTTGCCCCAGCCCTTCCCAAACTCTACCTCCTCCTTCCCCAGCAGTGATGGGAGACAGGGAAGGGGGGTTTATGATCAGTTCATTACAAGTTGTTTCTTCTGCTCAGATAGAGGAGTCCTCCCCTGCTCCAGCCTGGTGTCCCTTCCACAGGAGACGGTCCTCCATGAACTTCTCCAATGTGCTCTCCTAAACATAAAGTTTCCTGAAGCTTTGCATTGGTCTTTTCTGGAAAGATGCATGTGTTTGCACAGACTGAAGGGGAGCCAAAGACATCTTTGTAGAAAAGCTGACAGGGAGGTACAGCAAGATCCCTTGCCATAGCACTTACTGTAATCTCAGACAACTGGGCACCAACATGCTCTTGATTAAGAGACTAGTAATGTTCTCATCCTTTCAAGAATGACTCAAGTCTTACATTGGTGACAAATGCTCTTCCAAGCTTATTGCAAGTGCATGGCCCTTGTGACAAGGTGTTAATCACATTCAGTGATTATAATAAATTAAAAATACCTTCTCAACCAAGCACTATGTGTTCTTCAATATTTTTGTAAACAGTGATCCAAACAAATCACTTGCTCAAGAACAAGCACTGCATTGTGTTCCCTCAAGCCATCTTTGTTCCTCATGCCTCATCTGGGCCTGTCTTTTCATCCACACAGGGGTTATTCCATTCATAAATTAACTGCTTTAACTTGCTTTTCTAACATGAGGTCTTCACAGCACATTTAAGGCCTCATAGCAGTTCATCTGTCAACCACAGCTTCTGTGAAGCTGACAATAGTCAATGCTTGAGAACATTCTTTCTGTGAGCAATACATGGCTGGACGAGTGCCCTGGCAGTGCCTACGCCCCTAGGTAAGCACATCTCAGCTCACAGCAGAAGCTGTTCCTATCTTGGTATTGGAAGAGTCTGCCTACTGTGATTGCAGCCTGCTCTCACTGTCTCTGTGACTCTTCACAGCCTGTCAGTTTTTCTGTTGACACTTTTTCAGTTCATCACAACCTCTCTTTTCTGCAGGCTTGCTTCCATAAGAGTAATATGCTCAGGCTGCCTCAAACCAGCAAATGGTACATTAACTCCTCTGAAACTGTGTGTGTGAGTCTGTGTCCATGTTCACTTCGTTAGCAGTTCCTTTTTTCCTTCTTTGCTTTACCTTCACATGTTCACACAACCAGCAATAGATACTGAACAGGGAAAACAAGTCACACATAAAATATTTATGAAAAAAGAGGATAGTTACTTTCCCAGTTTGTCAGCTCTGTCTCAGATTCATCTCCTGGCTAATCTGTTGCAAAGTCTACTTATGTTATGCAGGAGACTTAGGTTTTATCCTCATATGTTGAGAGTAATCCATCTATTTGTGTCGGAAGGCTTTATTTAATTCTTACTTTCTTCCAAAGGAAATACACCCCTTTTTTTTTCATTAGAAAATTTTTAGTTGCACATTTTATCTAAAATACTCTCTTATTTCTTGTCTCATCTTTGTGCTTATGCAGATTTGGACTTTGTTTATGGAACATAAAATAATTTTGCATTCCCTTCTAACTTGTTTGTGTTTCTTTTACATTCTCGTAGATAATTTCCTGTAACTAGTATTTTTATATTAATGGAAGAATATACTGGGGCAAAAAAAAGGAAGACAAAGGTGGGGTTCTACTACTGTTCTCTTTTTGAAGGAGAAGCTGCAAGGAAAACTGGAAAAAATGCCTGCAGTCTCCAAATAGCATCCTTAAACTACAGACACAGAGTAAACCAAATACAACAAACCCATTGGGGTTTTTTATGCGTAGTCAACAGTGTCTGTTCCTTTGACACCAAATGTGGAAAACAGGCACAAACATTGTGCTAGATCCTGAATTAATTGTTTGAAATTATTTTCTCAATGTCTAAGATATTGAGTGTTTCTGAGTCAATTTCGAGCCCTTCATGTTATAGCTCAGAACAGGTTTTTTCAAATAATGTTAGGTTCAGTGAACTACAGCCCAAACACATCTTCATCAAATTTAGTACCTAGACCCACACCATGAGGCTAGCATGAAAAGAGTGTCAGGCTATTCAGGTGAGGGAAAAGCAAAGTTGGGAGTAGAGCCATCTAATCGTAACTGGACTAAGAGCCTGAGGAAACTGCCTTTTCATTTCTAACCTGCACTGTACAGTCGTGGAAGATGTGAAAGCTGTTAGAAAGTGGGTACAAACTGCTCTGCTTTGATCTATGTCTTTGCATAAGGACTGACAGTGGGACTGCAGTGACTGATAACACATTGTCTGCTCCATTTTCTCGTGCTGTGCTGGAGCCTCCTGTTCAAACACAGCCTCTCTCCCACCTCGTTTGCAAACCAAAGGGTTCAGTAGTGATAATAAATTGGTGCTATTACTGCATGGGCACAGTATCATTTATGTATCATCATCACAGTTGACTTCCATGTGCAAAAACATATTGAAGCTTGTCTCCTGTTAGCTGTGAATAATAGGTCTGTTGGGTGCTTACCAATAAGCCCCAGCCTTTAAACCTTTTGGGATCATCTGTTATTTCTCACATGCTGGTATCCTGAATTTTGGAACAGTTTGGCACTAAAGCGGGGATCTCTATTTGTTGTGTTTCAGTAGTAAATGAAGTTGTTCTCTCTCTGTGAAAGAAAGAGCAGTCTGACGGTCTGACTTAGCCAGAACCTGTGATAGAAAGCTTAGTGATCTTCCTTTGTCCAGCACAGAAAGATTCTGTTAAACAAAGATTTGTTTATTGCCAACAGTTGATGGTGAGAATTATAAAACTAGTATGAGCCAGAAGAATTTATAAATTATAGAAGTCATGGAACATGATTTTTAGAAGGGCATTTAATTCCCGTTTTCCAGCTTGCCTGTTGTACCTTCGTGCTTCATTTCCTTTTTCTTCCTAAGAAATAACAAAAAGAAATATTTTAATGGAAAATGCAACCATTGCCTCTTCACAGCAAGCTTTACAGGTACAGCAGAGAAATAAAAACACATCAGGTGACTTTGAGGCTGTATTTCAACACTGATTAAACCAGCATTTTAATACTCATATCTTAATTTTAGTTTCCATTTTTAATTTCCTTTGAAATTTATTTACCTTTTGTAAGCCATTTGGATCAAACATTGAAGTGAAATTTCAGTTATCTTTAAGTTTACTAGGGACAACTTCAATTTCTGCATCTCTTATACCCTCACAACAAATTTTGAATTTTCAGTCTTTTCAGTCAAATTCAGGAAGAAAGAAATATATAGGAAAAATCTCCAAAACACCTGTTTTCCTGTGGGTTCCCAATGTGCCCAGTTTGTAACCTGTGAACTCAGGAGTTGATTTGATGTGGAAAACATCTCAGAGGCTGTGGCAACTGACTCTGGGATTTTTTGATGCTTTTCAAGATTGAAGAAGTAATCATTGCAGCAGCAAACCCAGGCACTGGAAATGCAAGTCAGATCATAGAATAACAATCTGGCACAACAAGTGCAATGACACCAGAAAGCTCAGCTGGGGAATTTAGGTACTGGCTTTATTTTGAATAGGCTCTTCCAGAATTGTAGCAGAGTTGCCATTGGTCTTGTAACATTAGCAGAGCCTTGACAGTTTTAAAAAGCTGTGACTTTTTCCTCCTTCAAAAAGGTCGGCTGTGATAATACTGCAATGGACCGGAGACTGGTGCGAGACCAGTGACCATTCCATATCTGCCACACTGCCTGGCTGTAAGCTGTTGAGGACTATGAAATGCTGATAGTATTTTTTTTTTTAGATTACCTTGACTGAAATAAAAATGGCAGGAAGTCACCTGGATTCATCTAGGAAAGAGAACTCCAGATAAAAATTTTAGGATAGGAAAACAAATCTTAAACACTTTTAGATTTGCTTTTAAGTATACATATGATCAAAGAGAGAAGCTGGGAAAAGTAGGATAAACCTTATCTGAGGATGTTTATTCTACAGCTGTATACCTGAACTTGTAGTCACTTGAGTGGTACTTTGACCATATCTGTGTTTCTTTGCTGGCAATAATATTTCACAGAAGCGAATCAAAGCATTTGCTGTTACTGCAGCAGCCTCAGCAGAAATGTCCCGGAGCGTGCAGCACAGACGGGGAGCTTGTGATCAGAGACTCACTGGTGATGAACTTGTGAATGGAGCCCCTGGAAGAAAACACAGGGCACTGCAGAGTTAACCTGGCAAGGACTGTTTCTCAGTGGGATCCCGCTGCTTTTCAGGGAGCTTTCTTTGCGAGCTGTGTTTTGGAGGAGCTGTGGGAGGGGGAGATGCTGCTGCTGCTGCACGTTCAGTGCGAAGCCCGTGGCTGTGATAGGCTGAAGGGACATGCATACTCTGCCTATATATGCTGGCAACTGCATCCTCTCTGCTTTGTAGCTGTCACTGAGGAGCAAAGAAGGGCAGTGAGAAGGGCAGGGGAGAAGCAAAAACCTTACCAACTTGCTGTAAGTAACATTCTTTGTCCTTAAGTCTTTATGGTTATTAAATTGAAGTAGGTACATTTGGATTAATGCAACAATTGGTTATGTAGAGTGGGATCTCAGTTAATAAACAGCCAGCTTGTGTTAGTTTAGGGATGATGATAACAATAATAGCATTTATTTTTAATCTGAGTTTGCACAATGTAGTATGCACCTATTTTGTTGTGTTTGCTTTTTTTAATATCTGATGTGTGTCAGCTGTAACTGTTTATATGCATGCATGTAGAATCCCATGTATACAAAAGTTTGTACCTTGTCTTTCCAAGTACAGCAGTGCTTGCAATAATAAAGCAGAACTTGAGAAATTCTCTGCCAAATATTCTCAAAAATTAAATTTCAAGATAAATTAAATGCATGACTTTTTTAGGGTGAAGTGTTCCTCAGAAATAACCCTTCCCCATCACTGTAGTAAGACCTCAGCAGGGAACATTGTGAGGTTGCAGACACTGTGCCAGTGACAGTAAATGAATACAGCCAGCAACTTCTGGAAAATGTAGTTCTTTAAATAAAATGCAGGGGCTATAAAATATACTCCTAATTCTTGACTAGTGCAAAGGTAGAGTACAGTGTAGATCCAGTTCCTTTTTACTTGTGCTGAAGTAGAATTCATCCTTTGGCTCTTTTTCTGGCGATACCCTATTGCCAGCAGGGGAAGTTCAGCTTAACAGTGGCAACAGCTGCAAAAACCTTCAGTTGGGTTCAGTAGCAGGAAGTTTTCGTGGCTTCGGTGGTGTCACTGAAACACCATGAGCCCTTAAATTACATTTTGGTCAGCAATAACCAGTTGGCAGAATAGAAAATGCACTTGACTCATATATTGGAAAGAGACACAGTTTTAGCTGTATTTGCTCAAAAAAAGTAAAGTTTTAGGTGCTATTAATGTGTCTATGCATTCTTCCTGTCTGCATTTATAAACAGGAGCTGTTAAAAGATTTTATTTTGTTAGCTGTTGTTTATTTTACTTTGATCAACTGGAGAAGAGGGAGATATAAAATTTTAATGCATCAAATATACCTCTCTCCTAATTTGCTCTTCTTTTACTCTTTTCCCTCTTTTTTTCTGCTTTTTCATCTTTTTTTCCCTTTTTCTTTCTCATAATGAATCTCCTGGTAGCATTTAGATATATTTTACATTCATATTTAGTAAATATGTATAAACTCACCCAGATTCTAAAATCATAGACAATGCCTTTTAACAGAAATAATGAATAAGCTGAATGTTACCAACAAAACACTATACCTATAAATATCTTTAGTAATTACTTGTGTGTAAACTACTCATTCGTATGGTTCAGTTTCAGATAAAGTAGAATACTGCTGGCAAATGAACATACGCAATCTAAAGATGAACAACAATTTTCAGTAACTTCAGTAAAATAAAATGTGTCTGTATTCTAATTTCAGTGCTCTGAGGTAGGAGTAGTTTAAAAAAAACAACAAAGGATCTGTCAACTTTAGATTGTGTAGTGTACTTGTCCTCTGACAAATTACAGCAAAATCAAAGACCAAGTAGTTTATATACGAATAAATAAAAAAAGATACACTGATATAATTTAAGGTTTAACATGGTTTTTCTTGGTTTTACCTGCAGTTTAGAGCAGAAATCAATCTTCTCCAGTAAAGTAGGATTTGATCAGAAGTATGCAGTGGTGACAATAGCCATTGATTCTTGCTGGGAACAAAAATGCTCAGGCAGAATATATGCTTGGTAAAATTGTATTTCATCAATCAGAGTGAGGCTGTCAATGAATTTGCATACAGGCTGCTCACAGTGTGGCAGAGGTTGATGGTTAGGCAGGGCATCTCCTGAGAAGCTGTGCTCTCCTCACTTGGGGTTCAGCTTGCAGATACTGAATATGCTGAAACTCATCCTGGGAGGTGTGGGATCTCTGAAAGTGTGGAGACTTTCTCACTCCTTAGAGGCCTTCAAGAAGATATACCACTATTAAATACTTTAGAAAGAGGCTTAGTTTATATGAAATTTCCCTTTAGTTTTGGAAACTTGGCTTGCATTATTTTGCAGTTTAAGTTCCTTCAAGCTAAGTGGATATTTTGACTGCATGCAGACTGTAACACTCATCCCTTCAGGAAGTACAGATTCTCTCAAACAGCATTTTCATTTTAAACCATAAGGCCTGAGTTCTCTGAAGTATTTTGCTTCTTAGAAAATCCCTATATTTAAAAAATATACTGCCATAGAGGGAAGGTCTCTCCCTATGCATTGTGTTGTTGCATTGTACATGAGCTTTATGTGCATACAAGAAGTAAAGATATTCTGTACTGGTAGAGAAATGAAGTAATTTGCATTTTGATAGTACTCACTAGTGAGCATTACAGTTGTCTGCTGGAGATGGCTTCCATAGCAAGTAGTACTTTCAAGCAGTGAAGTGAAATCTATAGCAAACAGTTCAGGAAGAGAATAAAAATAGGGATGAAAGGGTAAGTGGGTCTTGTCACTCACAGAGGAACAGATATAACATAGGAGGTGAAAAGGATGACCACTGTGTTCCTGCAAGGAGTATGCCTTCACAGTTACTCCATGAGATACATATATTACTGTACATAGTGGATTTTAGGAAGGAAGATGCATGAATAGAAAAAAGCAGATTTTTAATTTCTTGGTATTGCCTTTGGAGGAAAGAAGGGTTAAATACTTTGCTTCAGATTGAAGCAGTTTGACACACTTCACTGCACTGTAAGAGTATTAGAGATTAAGTAAATATTAGTTCATATCAATTTATAACAGTGCAACCACTGTAGCACATTTGGGATGAAAGGTTCAACCTTCAAATCTTAACATTTAAGCTTCCAGGTTCAGTTACTTCCATGCAAAACAGTGGATTTCCCCTGTAATTTAATTCTTTACCTGAATTTTGCTATTGCAACAGTGATTAATGACAGAAGCAGTGCAGCCAAAACAATGCTAGGATGAGCCAGTGAACCTCCTCTTCTTGGGAAGAAGTAAAATTACCCAATAACAAACAAGATCTTCACGATTAGACAAAATGTGTATTTTGTCAAATAGCAATAGACTAAACCCATGGAATGTGTATCTGATATTTAGATATAATATTTTATTTGCTTATCCTGATATCCAAAAAGAACTTTGTCCAAACTTCTAATAATAAAAATAACAATATCAGCATACTGTGTAGCAACAAGATGATGTAAATGTCACAACCTATAAAACATACCATGTCTGTTCTGGTAATTTGCTAAAATAAATTCTTTTTTTTAATAAAGTAAATTATTTTTTCTGTGTGTTTGTGAGCTGTGTTGAGCTTACACACAATATGATTTAATTTATACCATTTGATTTGTATTTTAGGAAAAGACCACGTGCTCCACAGAAGTTTTTTTGTTAAGAGGTCCCTTTTATTTGATTACTACCAAGTAAAGCTAGGGAGTAGTGTAGTGATGCTCTTATGCAGTGATGCTCTTACCTGCTGTACTTGGGGCTCGCTGGAACCACAGATGTGGAATGAGATACTCAGCCGAGGTGATCCGTGTGTAAAGGTCTGTAGGAATAACTGTAGCACAGTGGTGACCAACAGCAGTGATGGGAACACCAGTCCTCATGCTCTGAGTCAGTTCAGTCTCAGGCATCTCCAACTAATTTTTCAGTTGTTTGCTAAATTCTTTTTTTCATAGCTTTCTTCTCTGAAACCAGAGGGAAAAATAACAGATCACCTCATTCAAGTTCTTTAGGGCATGCTATAGCAATGAACCCATGAATGAAGTAGCATAAAAGAAATAATAATAGCATGACTTAAGAGTTAAGTTAGAGATGCCTTGAAAAAGAAGTTCAACAGTACAGTATTTAGATTTCTTCTGGCAAAAAATATCAAAACCAAAGAACAGAGCCTTGGTGTGTAATTACATTGCTGCCACAGAAATGCATATTGATTGCTGCAGTTCTTGCTGATTTCTTTAGCAAGTTTTATTAAAATTTTGAACAATGAACAAAGATGTGTTAAATGAAAATGCACGTAAGATTTAGGGGGTATGGAAGAAATGGAATCATCCTGATTTTAAAGGAGTAGAAACAAAACTGCTTGCTTAAACACAGATTTTCAAAAGGGAGTTGACACACAAAGCTGCCCACTGCCCATTCCAGGACTGTAATGACCCCTGGTAATGTATTTCCAGCAACTTAGTAGCAAGATATGAGAAAGGTCATAATACACTTTTATGAAAGGTAGAGACAGAGCCAAATAAACACTTACATGATGATTATAGAGAATACTAAAACTCTAGTAAAATAGCAACAGGAGCAACCATCTCTCCATCTCTGGGGATCTAGAAGTCCCTACTGTTCCCATCCTTGCTCTCCCAAGTATTTTGTGACCTGCAGCAGCACCCTGTCTTCTTTAATAGAAGTAGCAGCTGCTCCACGCAAATCCCAGATCCTCTGTTTGTAGCAGCAGAGATGTATCTAAGACAGTGCTTGTTAATGTCTTTCTCTTGTGATGTTGCAGTACTAATTCAAATATAATAAAGCCCAGGAAGTTCTCTTTTCTCAAAATTATGTCCTCAGTTAGAAATCATTATCACAAATATTTGATATCTGAAAAATTGTCTCCTACTTATCTAATATTCACATTGTGCTTAATATAATTATTTCCTTACAAAGTGAAGATCTACAGGTGTGTGAGCTAAGCACAATAGTTCTTGAGACCAGCAGTGAATATTCTCTTTTCTCTTGCCAATATTCTGACTGGATTGCAAGGAACAGTATCCCTCAGTGTGAGCATATAAAGACTCTGGGACACTTTTTTGGTACTCAGTGAATAAAAAGTTTCAGCCATATATTCACTTGAGTACTCAAAATGCACAGCTAGACAGAGTAATAAAATTGTGTGGGCCAGGGTGGCGGGAGCAGGCACTGTTATATCATGAATTTATGTTTGCAGAGCACTTTGCAGGTGAACTCCAGCTCATCTCAGCTGAGCCACGTATCATCTTGAATGTGCTCACACAGTCTGCCTATCTCAAAGAACTCCTGGAGCTGCAGCCCAACATCTTAGAAATATGGACTGCCTCAGACAGAGTTTCCTCACATTCTCCTGCAAAACAATACAGATCAACTTGAAGTGAATTCTTTTTGAAACCTCACTAAGAAACAAAGTTTTGTAGATGACAAAGCATGTGCATTTACAGTGAAAGAGTAAAGAAGCTAGATCTTGAGACAAGACAGGAGTTGAGAAGCAGATAAAATGACAGGGCAGCAGAGTGGATCACTGTGATAACTGTGATTATTATAGCTTGTTATTACAAATTATAATAGAGACACACAGCCAGCTATTTTCTTACACTTATTCTCCATAAGGCAGGTGGGAGCTGATTATGTGCCACTTAACAGCGCCACATACTTGTGTCACCCAGCAGCTGTAGGAAATAAATCTGTAATTTTGAATCTTCATTAATGTATTTCTACTGTTCTTCTGTGCTAAACTTATTGTCTGAATGTATTAATCTAATCTACTCATGTCATGACCATCTGAGTCTTCCTATAGATCCCATGAATAACAGGTTTAAAACTAGTAAAATTCTCTTTCAAAAATGATTATTTTTTCTCTTTCTTTTCAGGTGTTTTTCTGAGAATAAGCCCTAAGCTCTGATACCCATGGATGCTGCAGAATTCCGCAAGAGAGGGAAGGAGATGGTGGACTATGTTGCGGATTACCTGGAGAAGATAGAGAAACGACAGGTGTTCCCAGATGTGGAACCAGGATACCTACGGCCCCTCATCGCAGACTGTGCACCCCAGGATCCTGAGAGCTTTGAGGATGTCTTTAAAGACATTGAGAAGATCATTATGCCAGGGGTAAGGAAAATGGAACTGTAGTGCAATGTTCAATACTGCATTTAGGTTTTCAAACACCTTAAAGAAAGTGGGGGTTTACCAACATAAGTACCCCCACTGATTAACTTTTAGAAGGCAGGAGTCAGCTTTACATGTTGAATATGATCTAACTAATGTTTTCCATTCTTCCTAGAAATAATCAAATCATTCTTTTGCTTCATGCATGGTTTACTTTGAAAATAATTCCCTTTCCTCCCTTGAACTGGTTAAGGCAAAACTTCATAACTTTCAGTTTCATGTGATATTTTTACTACTTTCATAGCACAGTAAATATTTTACAAAATAGTATTTTTATTAGTCTGCTGTGCCTAAAGTGTTTCTTCAAGCTGCTCTTTAAATGTTAAAATTCTCTTAGGAGACTTCTTTTTATTAGAGAGTTGACTAGAAAGGATTCTTCCCAATACTTGTTCTGTTGACTTACTCTCCTAAATGTCAGCTACTTCTCATAGCTTCTAAGGCAGACGACTACTGCCTAAATATTGGTCCTTGAATAGATCAGTATTGGACAGACAATGCAGAACTGCTGGCAAAACATCTGGCATTTGTTCAGGCCTGAAATTTTCTTGTTTTTCCACTCATGGTGCACCTTTTTTGTTTAAATATGTACTTGTCTCCTTAGGCCTCTAAGTAGCTTGAAGAGAACTGAATTATTAGCAAAAGTTAATCAGGAATCTCTCCTCTGGATCTCCTCAATAAGCACTTTGTATTTCTTCTCTAGATGCAGCTAGGTGATATGATTGTGATGGGACTGGACACCACAATCAAATTGACTTTAGTCAGTGTACTATGATGCCAATTCCTTTTCATTGACCAATGTAAATATTTGATATTCAGTATGATTTTATCTTGTTTTCCTTGGAGCCAGCCTGCTGTACTTTAACAGGCAAAAGCTCCACTGAAGTCAAGTGAAACCTTTGCACTCTTTTCAAAGATTTGAGGAGGAAGTCTTAAATCCAAGAGAATTAAATCAATGCAGATTAGATAAGAGAATTATGTCCAACACGTGCAAATACTTTAATTGCTGCTCATAGATATAATTGCCTTTTCTTTTTCATTGGAGGAAAATAGTAATATCTGTGAAGTAGAAGAGAAAACACTTTGAACACCTGAGAACTTTCAATAAAATAATGATGCATTAAGAAATAATAGATGAATCACTTGAGAGTAGAAAGTGAGACATTGAATTCCAATTATGTCATCAACATGTCATGTTCTCTCTTAACTAAATTGACTTTTCTTGATATTTATGTGCCCTGCAAACAAATTTGCTTTTACAAAGTGATACATTCTGAAGAAAAATTGTTCTATCCTAAATTTTTCCACTGGTGTGAAATGTTAGTGACACAAAGAACACAATAAAATTCCCCGTTCTTATAGTAATTCTGATTCTACCCATGTTGCTTATACTTAATTCCAGAGACTCACATGGGTACAGAACCACGAGGTCCTGTATAGTAAAGATTGGATGGTATCTCGAGATCATTTAGTCCATCCCCTCTGCTCAAAGCTGAGTCAGCTAGAGCAGGTTGTTCAGGACTATGTCCTGCTGGTCACTGAGTGTCTCCAAGGATGAACTCTGCTATCCTGTTCCAAAGTTGGATCACCCTCGCAGTAAAAAAGCTTTTTTTTATGTTTAAGTGGAATTTTCTCTATTTCAGTTTGTGCACATTTCTTATTGTCTTGTCACTGGGTACTTCTGAGAAGAATCTGGCTTCATCTTTACACCTTCCTGTGAGATGTTTATACATGAACAAGGTATCCCCTGAGCTTCCTGCAGGCTGAACAAGCCCAGCTCTTTCAGCTGCTTGTCGCATCACAGATACAGCAAGCAGTTGATCATCTCCATGGTCTTTCCCCGGAATCACTCCAGCATGTCTTTGTTCCTTGTACTAGAAAACCCAGAACTGGATGTAGCATTCCAGGTGTGGCCTTTCCAGTGATGCATAGAAGGGAAAGATCAACTCTTTTGACCTTCTGGCAGCAGTTTTGTTACCATGGCCCAAAATGCTCTTGGGTCACAGTGTTTGCTGCCAGGGTGCATTGCTGGCTCATGTTCAGCTTGGCCACCAGGTCCATTCCTTCTGAGCTGCTCGCCAGCCAGTTGATCCTGGCTCTGTATGGGGCCGGGGGTTATTTCTCACCAGGTACAGGCTTTTGCATTTCTTGAGTCAACTTCATGGGATTCCTGTTGGCCCATTCTGCAGGCAGTTAAGGTCCCTTTGAATTGCAGCATGACCACACAGTGTTTCAAACACTCCTCCCAGTTTTATGTCATCTGCAACATTGCTGAGGGTGCACTCTATCCCATATCAAGGTATTTAATGAAGTACTGGCCTTTCCTGTTCATTCTTCATGTGACCTAGCCTTGAACACTTCCAGGGATGGAGCACTCACAACCTGCCTGGGCAGTTGTTTCAGTGCCTCACCACCCTCACAGTAAAGAATTTTTTTTTTCAAATGTATAATCTAAACCTACTCTCAGTTTAAAATCATTCCCTCATGTCCTATCACTACATGTCCTTGCAAAACGTCTCTCTCCATCTTTCTTGTAGGCTCCCTTTAGGTACTGGATGGCCACACTTAGATCACCCCAAAGCCTTCTCTTTTCCAGGCTGAGCAATCCCAATTCTCTCAGCCTGTTCTCACAGGAGAGGTGCTCCATTCCTCTGATCACCTTGATATCCCTCCTCTGGACTCGTTCCAATAGGTCAATGTCCTCCCTTGTACTGGGGGTCCTAGAGCTGAACACAGCAGTCCAGGTGGGGTCTCACCAGAATGGAGGAGAGGGGCAGAATCCCCTCCTTTCCCCTGCTCCCCTTGCTGCTTTGAATGCATCCCAGGGCACTGCCTTCACCACTTCTTTCCTCTTGGTAAATGCTCAGTCCCACACCCTGTCCCACATTTTCGTCAGTTCCTCCACAGTTTCCTGTGTTAGGTAATTATCAATGCACTCCAGAACCCTCCTGACTGATCGTGTTCTGCTATGTTGTCTGTCCAGCAGATGTGAGGACTGTGACCTGTGAACGTGAGATTTCTTCCAGCTGTCTGAATGCTGCACTCATGTGCTTCTTCTGGTCAGGTGGTCTGTAGCAGACGCACACCCCCAAATATTGCCCATTTTGATATCTTCACCAGTCCTGACTCACAAGTTCTTGACTGGCTCATTGTCCATTCTTAGGCAGAGGGCAGTGCATTCCTGCTGTCCTCTTCCATAAAGGACCATCCTCTGCCTCGCCTTCCTGGTCTGACCTTCCTGAAGGGCCTGTCCTCATCTGCTGCAGAACTTCAGTCATGCAGGCAATCCCACAGCATCTCTGTGATCCCAGTGTAATCACAGCCCTGTACCTGCACTCAGCCTTCTGTTTCCTTCTGCTTGCTCCCCGTGTGCTGTGCCGCAGGTGCTTCAGAGAGGCACACATTTGTCTTGATTCCCGATAAAAGATGTGAGAGCTCCTCTGTCTTGCCCCTGCCCTAATGCTGCCCTCTCAGCACTTCCTAATTTATGTAGATACACTGGGGATCAGTCTGTTTAGCCTTAGCTTCTTTCTGAGTTCTCTCATGTCCACGTTATCCTTCCCCCTTTGCTTGCCTGCTTGGTCCATCTTCCTCCCTTGGTTGTGGGTTTCCTGTCCTTCCCTCATCATTCCTAGTTTAAAGCTCTCCTTACCAGGTTATCCAGCCAGTCTGCAAAGATATTTTTGCCCTAATTGTTCAGGTTATATTTTCCCTTTTCCCTTAATCTTCTTCCCGTGTTTTTCCTGACAAGAATAACATTTAAAAGTACATATAGTGTTTTTCATCTATAGCATTTACCCACTGTTTGACCAGGGAATATCTCATATCCATTTTATAAATAAAGAGCTTCAGAAAGGGCTTTTTCAGAAAGAATAAGTAATATGACATACCATAAACCCTTGTTTTGACTGTAAGCTGTTTGTGGCCCATAAGTGATTCTTGTTTCATTCATGTTGACATCTTTACTGTGTTAGTTGTGTTCAGATACTTGCTACTTATTGTATGACTAAAAATGTGAAAACGATGTTCCTTCAGATGGGCAGGGATCAATTAATTGTGTGAAATGATAATAATGCAGTATCTATTGCTGTCTTCACCCTGTAGGAGAAAAGCATTCGTGAGCAGTGAAACTTCTTTATGGAGACTTATTGTGAAATGTAAGGTAGACCTACAAAGGGCAGTCCACCTAATGATACTGACAATAATGGCACTAGATTCCTGATTTTAACACAGAGACAGAGGTAATAACTGCAGAACTCTGATCTCCACAGCAGGCAGACAGTAGGAAAGGATCACAGTCACCTTTCACTGTCAGATTTGCTTTGCTGTCCTTCTTTTTTAGAACCAAAAATCATCAAGTGTAGTTGTAACTGCAAATTGTGGTATTCAAGATGCTAATTTTCCTCACATTTGATCTATTAATCTATCAACTTTCAGCTGAAGTTAGTCAGCTGACTAACTACCACCTATCCTTAGTGTGTGGTAAAGGAAGACTATTGCTTACATCAAGCAAGCCAGGGAAAGATCCTTAGAAGAAATCTTGGAAATAGAATGTCTCTGAGAAGCACTAGAGTGGTAATTAGAGTGAACCCAAGACATTTGTATATCATTATTTATCAGCAGAGGGCAAAAAAACCAGGCATCAATTATGTCAAGCTCTTTGCAATATCTGACTAAGTGTATCTGTTCCAACATAGTGAAAAAAAAGAATTTTACAGCTGCTTCAAGGGATGGGGGAAGGGGAGGCAGGAGGAAGAAGCGCAGCTGCACTTGCCCCAGGGCTTTTAGCTTTTTTGTTTTGTGTGAGTGGTGCAACTGGAATCTGCTGTGTTTCATCAAGCAAATGGCTCCCAGCAAGCAGTCAGTTTAACTTGATTAACCTAAGATGAATGTCACAAGTCTTACAGATCACAGAGGATTAGAGCTGGGGAGATGAACAGTGGCAGCTCTGGCTCATTATGGACATCAGTGAAAGTCTGTGCATGTGGACCCTATTGGGGACCATTGCTTCTTGAATATTTTATTGTTTTCCTGTGGAGAGCCACATCCCATCCAGGTTTTTTTTTCTGATTTGTGAAGGAAGACATTTGCCACAAGATCTCTAAAAGTTCGTTGCAGCAAAGAAGGATATCCTGACTAAATACGAGATACAGCCGAAGAGGTTCAGAGTGGCTTGTCTTTGGATAACTGATTTGACGGGTTTCAACCTAGTGACCATTAAAAATGAAATCTTGAACATAGCAGGTACAGGGCTAGTTTAGACAGTGGAAAATTGTAATGGATAGGAGATGTTTTCATGTGAAAGAGATAGGCACATTTGAAATGGGTACACTGCAGCAGGGAAAGTGATACCTTATTCATTCTGTCAAGAGTTAAGGCAGTTTCCCCTTAGCATGGTCCACATCCCTTAAAGAAGAGCTGGTTGTTGGCATGAGGAAGGTTAGAAGATTAGAAGAAACAGATTATTTGCAGCATGCAGAATAGTGTGGTACAGCAATCCCTGAGTTAGCTCTAGAACCAGAAACCTTATCACAGACTGGGAGAGAGGAGAGTACAAGCTAAAATTCATCAGAGAATGAATGCAGAACAAAACAGCACAGAAACACTGAACTCAGGCAAGAGAGAATATATAGTTGTTCTATCCTCCAGCTGTAACAGAAGAATTCTAATATTAAGAAGGAAATAAAATGATGTAAGAAAAGGCTAGCCTTCAATAACTCAGCAGCCTCTAGACTTCCAGCTATGAAAAAAAATCTTACACAGATCTGCTGAATTCTTGCTTACAGCTGTGGAAGCACTTTTTTCAAAAACTTGCCTTTTTGAATGTAAAAGCTGTTTTTGCCAAACATATCACATATCACATTATTTCCACTGAACACTGCTGTGTGGCTGTGCATTTCCTGCTTCCAAATTTTATTAGATTGGAGTTGTGGAGCACTATAAAGTATCTCTCAGATCCTTAAAATTGCTTGGATGTTACATAAGAGAATTCTAAACATTGCTTTGGCAAGAAAATTGACTACCATTTATGCAGTTACCATGTTGTTCTCTCATATTAGTTCATACAAAGTGGAATTGTATGTAAGTCACAACTTGTAAAAGGGAGATGAGAGTTTAATTTTCTACAGAAGGTATTGTATACTGGGATGGGTTGTTTCATTTTTTGCTGAGGAGCTGTTTGGTCAGATGCGCTGCGTGAGAATTAAAAAACAATATGAGAGTGTGGACAAGAGAATTATGTGGATTTCTGCTGCACTGAAGACACTCTTCCTATGTCTGTTGCATGACAGAGATGGAAAACCAAAATACCAGAGAGTCCTTGATGGTAGAGACTCAAGAGCAGTGAGCCTGAGCTTGCACAGAAGCTCAGGCTGCCATGACCCACACAGTTCTTGTGTTCTAGGAAGAAAAATTGATAACTCTGATTTTGGAGCCATTGGGGGGTTGGGGCGAGAACTTACTTATTTTTATTTTGAGTAAAAGAGAGATAATAAAATCGTAAAAAAAAACAAGGTAAGTTTTTCTAAAAAATAGGATCCTCTGTTACAGCCAGCTAGTCAAGACCTGTTGGCTTGTCACAACCTCTAACCTTTTTTGATTTTGTGACAATTTGTTTCTGCTTCCTGTATTTGTTAAAAATAACTATTTTCCACTTATTACAGGTGACTCACTGGCACAGTCCGTACTTTTTTGCCTACTTCCCTGCAGCCTCTTCCTTCCCAGCTCTTCTTGCAGATATGTTGTGTGGTGGAATAGGATGTGTGGGCTTCTCTTGGGTGAGTTTACTCTGGTGTGTGATAATGGTGCTTCACCTTGCCAGAATTTTAAGTATTTCAGTAACATTGTACAATGAAATTACTGATTATTAGCAGTAAAGTCACAGGAGGATTTTTGTAGGTAAATTTCCTTGATTAACTAAGAGTTTTCACCTAGACAGCCTGAATGATTCCAGGAATAAAGGGCTATTTCCTCATACAAGTTTTGCTCTTGAAAAATCACCAACATTTAGAATTAGTGATAGCAATGCAAACATACTGGTAACCCAGTAATAAGTATGACTATAGTTTAGCAGCCATTGATGTTATTTATCTTCTCATCTGGATGAATGGAAAATTTTATTACAACCCCCACATTCATATGAGGTATACTCTTCTCAAAAGAGGCTGGTATTTGGTGTTGAGAAAAAATATGCAATATTCAAATCCTAGCTTTGACATTTGATAGTCATGGTTCTATGTAAGGCCTATTTTAACATTTTTTAGTACGTGTTAGAAACTATATGCACAAAATGGTCTTCAGGTCCCTAACTTGGCTGGTGACATTAGTGATCTAGTCTGTATAGCAAAAGGAAGAGAGAAAGAGAGAGAATTATTCTTGCTCTGGTAGATCTGATTTCTCTTCATGGTCTAGTGAGATTATTCCCTCTGCTCTATTTTTCAACACAGGCTGCAAGTCCAGCTTGCACAGAGCTGGAGACAGTCATGCTGGATTGGCTAGGGAAGATGGTTAATTTGCCTGAGGAGTTTTTAGCTGGGAAGGATGGCCAAGGTGGAGGAGTCATTCAGGTAAGAGGGGAAATGAAAAAAAGAATACAGATTGAGTTCGTGAAATCATGATTTTGTAAAATCTTTATACTAGGACACTAATGAAGGAAATATATATTTTTTTTGCTGCCACATGGGTTCCTTCAAATTTCAGAAAGACTGATGGTCTGTGAGAATTCTGTAGGTGGGCAGGATCATTCATGAAAGTAATGCTGATGTTTTTAGAGCAGCTGATTTCTAAAACACTTCTCAGTGAAGAATTGTTAGTAGTTCAATTTAAAATTTAGGCTTGAAATTCAAATCACAATTGTGTAGGATGGAGACTTTAATTTTTTACCCAGTGAACTAAGGTTAGAAGTCTACCTTTTATATGTGCAATTTTTTATTTCAGTCAGTTTCCAAAGAACATTGAAGATAGACTTTGATAAATAGAAATAGCTGAATGTAGTAAAAAGTATATAAATTTTTGCGAAAGAAGTTGAAATTTCTTTAAGTTTTTCTTATATAACAAAAGGAAATACCAGAATATTATAATAAAGTGAAGAGCTGTTTAAAATGTGAACCTAAGAAGTTCTATCAACAGATAAGACAATTTTGAGACTACACTGCATATCCAAACCAGAAAAAAGTCCCCAATCTTTGACATTGCTGAATGAAACTTACAATATCTGAGCAGGTAACATAGACAATAATGAATATATCATCAATGGGCAATCTTGGTCCTAGATGGACTTGCACCTGTACCAGTATACACCTATACCAGTGTATTTCCAGTATAGTTCTTTACTCATCTGCTTGCTCTGTTAGTATTTTTATCATTACGATCGCTAGGGAGGGCTTTATGTTCAAGAAATCAAACTTCCCTCATGCATGTAGCAGCATCTATTTTGTACCAGTCAAAGCAAGCAATTATGCCTGATTGTTATAGGCAGGAAATATTGCCCCTCCAGGCTGACAGTGCTGGATTGCCCATAATTTTCATCAGAAACTGGTCATTTTCAGAATCGAAAGTGGGCGCTCTGTTCCAGCTTATGATGCAGTCATTTGGGCTGCAGATCTTCTTGCCTTGCTCTTGAAACAGTAATGATCCAAGCAAAAGAGCATGAGGCAAAGACAACGTGTGTGAAAGTGCCAGTCATTCTGTTCCTAAATGCCAAGTAATTATTGTGCTATTGGGTAAAACTGAGCCTGTGAAAATTGCCTCTTAATTACATTTGAAAGTCTATGTCAATATGAAGCACTTTGTTGTTCTGTGCAAGATGACACTTCAAAATGGCAAAAGATGAAAGAAAATTTCAGTTCAGAGCTCTGGTGGACATAAACATCAGCTCTTGCTGATATTTCCTCCGCCTCTTGAGCCTGCTTGCCATGGCAACCTTTGTTTGCCTGTGGTAAAAGCAAAGGTATCATCATCCTTCACTTAATGCAGAATGCAGCATTCAAGAGGAGAAAAAACAGCTTTCAAAAATAAGTGAGAAAGCAACTTTCTTCCTGAAGTTTGTAACCTGCTGCTCATTCTAGATAAATTGCTGGAAAGTGTACCTGCTTTGAATTTTAAAGAGTTTTCTTGCTCTGCAAAGAAAAAGTATTTTAGGGGTGAGACAAAATTATATTTGGCCTGGCAAAGAACGCCGCTGATTTATCTTACTTGTCAGTTAGCCAAGTAGTTCAAGAACCAAGGCAGTTTTTTTTTTTCCCTCAAAATATTTAGCACAAGACTTTGGTGCCAAGTGTATAGAAGAGCTTTGCAAACCAAGCTCTGCAAGCAGTGTAAAAAGCTTCAGTGTAAAAAAGGTGACTAAGTATAAAAAAAGTCATTTATGGAAACTGAGGCAAGGGGGAAAAGCCTGTGTCTATCCTGAGACGTCCAAAAGTATTTCCAGGTTGCTGGATTCAAGTACCTTTAGGCTATGTCCCAGCAAAATTCAGGAGGCAAAATTCAGCTGGGCAGTAGGCCCTTGTCTTTTCATCCTTGTTTCTGTAAAAGGAAATTCATACAAGAACTGTTGTATACATTGGCTACGCACCAGCATAGATGAAGAGCCAGGATATCTTGGTGCACTCCATAGGAAGCAGAGGCTATCCTTCAGCCTAAATCATTTGCCCACCCAGCCAGGCAATCACCAGAATAGTGGGGGCCTATATTTCCAGATCTCAAATTAATGCCTTAACCTCTTTAATTTCTTACAGCCATTTCCTTTTATGTATTAAGGCCTATTTTTGTAATATGTGTATTCCATTCATATCCTGGAAATGCACTAACAGTGTAAAATTTACACTAACAGTGCAAATTTCAATTCAGCTATTTTGAATTTTTAGACAGAAAAATGAAGATTTCTCCATGTTCTGATATTGTGATGAGAGCTCTGTCTGGCTACAGACCATACACAGAATAACATTATTTAAGGAGATTGCGAAATTATGTTTTCTGTAATTAATAGACCAAATTTGCTTTGTGCCTTGCCTCCACATGGAAGTTCTACCTTACTTGACCAAAAGGAGTAATTGTATCCTAATTCCATACTGTATCTGTAATAATTCCCTCAGTTACCATAATACTGTATGCAGCAGCAGCAGGAGGTATAAAAAATGCACAAAAAATGCAAACTAGTGCACAAAACTCTCCAGCTTGTGTTTATGCCTTGGGGTCTACATTCATCAAATCTCACACTACCAAAAAGGCAGATAAAATATATTCATCATTGGCAATACATTCAATGAATGCTCTGGGACTGTCCTTTTCCCGAATTACTCCTTTGAATTTGAGTTGGATTGCATTCATTCACTGTTGAGATGTTGACTTGTGTAGAAGGGAGCTTGGTCTCATATGAATAGCTCAGCCAACTTCAGTGTAGGAGAAAGTCTGAACACACTGGAATCATTCTCACATATTAAATCTGTCAGATCAGGCTCATCTTCAGGGAAATAAAATTGCTTTCCAAATATTTAAACATTTGTTGTAATTAGCAAGTATACTCAAGTCTTCAACAGAGGTAGGAGAGAATTTTGGTATAGGACAAGAAACATCACTCCAAAATTAGTTTGTTGGCACTGGGGTTATTTCTGAGACAAAGATACTAAAATTAGTGACTCTATTCAGAGCACTGTTATGATTCACATGATGTTTGATCAACTTTGAAAGTACCTAAAAACTTCATCTTGCTTAGAGACTCCCCAGTACATTGAAATTTATGAACATGTATTTATAAACTACTACTTATAGTTTAAAAGAGTAGTTTAGAGCATGTTTCAGGTGCATTTTCAAGATGAAAACTGTAAAAAGAATTTCTGGGAAGTTGTAGTCTGTGAAATTTACTAAATAAAAATAATAAATTGATACAAAAAATTATTTTTGTTATCACAGAGTATCCAAGACACATTTTAAACTGATGTTTTGTGAGTCAAAGTGCAATTTAGAAGTTGTCTGTCACTGTTCCTTTCATCTTTGTTGGTGATGAAGAAAACATACATAACTAATACTTCGAAGTGCAATTAGCTATATTGAATCATAGCAGTTTTGGTTTTTCAGTGTTTTTTTTCTCTTTAAGTCACAATAATTTACTTGCCCAAGGTAATTCTAATATGAAAGAAGGTGTATAATTAGGCATGTGTCTTGATAGAAGTGAGAGCTGGCATTCAGGTTGTGATGGAACTTAGATGTGCAGAAATCCAGAGTAACAGATATCAATGGTTACTCTGACATTGTTATGAATTAAGAGCAGACTGGTGCCTGGTTTGAGAGCCTTTTCACGTACATTTAAGTCTTTGTGAGTCCAATTTTTAGCATTTTTTCAGCCTTGGTTGCAAGGCTGTTGCCTAAACTTAGCAAGCATAGAGATTTAAGAGAAAAGGCAGAGGCATTGGGAAGGAGGAGACCAAGATCAAACAGAGATTCCTCCCTTGCTGTCAGACATATTTTTAAAAAACATAAGATTGCGCAGTTTCTCATCTGCATTTTCTGTTAACTACTTCACAGATTAACACAGAATGAATGTTGCTTTTCTTCTTCTGCAATGTTTTCATTTTGAATCTTCCCTCAATTTATCCCACAGGGAAGTGCAAGCGAGGCCACCCTGATTGCACTGCTTGCTGCAAGGACAAAGATTATCAGACAGGTGCAGTCAGAGAAGCCTGAGCTAACAGAAACAGAGATCATGGGCAGGCTGGTGGCTTATGCTTCTGATCAGGTGAGTACCTCTCATTAACTTGGAAACACAGTGTCTATACTTAACAATTTCAGCCATCTGAATAGGCAGGTGAATTTAGCATAAACTCTTTGGATTGGTGACTATTTGATTTTGGTTGTTTAAATCTTACTGTACATCATAAGTGTGTTCCACAGGGTCTGTATTGGGATCAGTGTTGTTGAACATCTTCATAAATGACATAAACAAAGGGATTGAATGCACCCTCAGCAAATTTGGAGATGACACCGAGCTGAGTGGTGCAGTTGATGCACCTGAGGATGGGATGGCATCCAGAGGGACCTGGACAAACTTGAAAATTGCTCCATGGGAATCTCATGAGGTTTAACAGGACCAAGTTCAAGGTGCAGCACCTGGATCAGGGCAATCCCCAGTACCAACACAGGCTAGGGGATGAACAGATGGAGAGCAGCCCTGCCCAGAAGGACTTTGGAGTGCTGGTGGATGAGAAGCTGGACATGAGCACACAAAGTGTGTTTGCAGTCCAGAAAGCCAAAAATGTCCTGGGCTGCATCCAAAGCAGTGTGGGCAGCAGGGCCAGAGAGGGGATTCTGTCCCTCTGCTCTGCTCTGGTGAGACCCCACCTGCAGGGCTGCAGTCAGCTCTGGGGGCCCCAGCATAGGTGGGACATGGACCTGTTGGAGCAAGTGCAGTGGGTGGAATCAAGATGATCAGAGGAATGAAGTGCCTCTTCTATGGGAAAAGGATGAGAGAATTAGGATTGCTCAGCCTGGAGAAGGGAAGGCTTTGGGGCCACGTAATTATGACTTAAAGTCTGTATGAAAGACATTGAGGGACTTTTTACAAGAGCATGTATAGGACAAGGGGGAATGATTTTAAACTGTGAGTAGGGTGATTATATTAAAGAAATTATTTGCTGTGGGGGTGGGAGGCACTGGAACAGGTTGTCTATAGAAGCTGTTGATGTCCTACCTCTGGAGGTGTT
This sequence comes from Geospiza fortis, assembly GCF_000277835.1. Taxonomy (NCBI): domain Eukaryota; kingdom Metazoa; phylum Chordata; class Aves; order Passeriformes; family Thraupidae; genus Geospiza; species Geospiza fortis. The sequence continues at coordinate 608,850 of NW_005054464.1, read as the reverse complement.
CAAGGCCAGGATGTATGGGGTTCTGTGCAACCTGGTCTAGTAGAAAATGTCCCTGCCCATGACGGTGGGATTTGCACCAGCTGATCTGCAAGATTCCTTCCAACCCAGGCCATTCAATGATTCTGTGGTAAGTGAACTGGAATGTCATATGTGCTTTCATAATATAAAGGATAAATATCCAGATGTCAGTGTTAAACACCTTTATAAAGAGCTTGTTTGAAGTAAATAAGGATAATTAAATAAGATATTAATTTCAGTCATGTTTAGTAAGTCTAGGGTACCTTTTGTTACATCCAGTCTTCTGTGTCCATCTGTGCACACAGTATTTTCTTCCTCCAAGCACATGTGCAAGCAGACATCCTCTCCCTATATGCATGCATGGGTACAGATGCCTGTATGCAGAAAAACCTAATGCATTAATAAAATCAAATCAGTCACAGTACTTGAAGAAGTGAAAACTTTTTTTCTTTTAAAAAAGAAAACCTTTAAGATATCCATCTGCCAATCAAACTAAGAAATCTTGTAAGGAAACAGAAAACATAATCCTTGATTTCTGACTGTGAGTGGTATTTAGCAGACTGAGTTACACTAAATTCTCAGCAGGCCATGACTAAGAGAGGCTTTTAATGTTAATGAAAACAAATTCTGCTCATGTGAGTTCTGCTGCTGCTGTTTCTGACACTGTAATCCTACTGAAGGGCCATGCAGTGTTGTTTCTCTTATTATGTGTGACATTTTATTACCTACATGTCAACGAGACAGAAAAAAACCCTCTCTTAGTACTTACTGTTTATATTAAAGTAATATCGGATGTGCAGAGTAAAATGGCCAGGTTTCAGCCTTACTTTAATTTACTACTAAGTGTATGTTAGAGAGCACTGTAGAAGTTAACACCACACTTACTCTTTGCTAGTGGGAAGAGGGATTACTCTTGCGTGGTGAGGAGATTCAAGACAAGAAAATATGAGAAAAGATAACTGCTTTCAAGAGGCACAAAGGATATTTATCCTTTCTTTTTGTTTGTTTGGGACACTAAGGTCAGTATTGCACAGACCACCAGTCCCAGAGCTCCGACCAACCCAGTGATGCACAAAACCTTTTACTTGTTTTGACTTTTTTGTCCCATATAAGAGGCTGACCTGAAATGAGGACTGACAGGCCTTCCTGCCTACTGAAGGTCAGAGGATCTTATGTTTACAGAAGGATTTGCCTTAAGATACTGCTGACCTTTCCAAGCAGATTGTTGCCAAGCTCACCATTCCTTCTGCATTAAGAACAGACCTGTGTGACTCATACGCAATAATCCACAAAAGAAAGTTCAAGCCATTCTGTGGAAGGGAAAACCATTCACTGGTAGAGCCCAACAATACCAGAGTGCATCTGGAAAAGAATCTTGCTACAATTTTTGAGTCTTGATGAAGCAATTTAGGGATTCTGAATGGCTAACAACCTCAGTGTATTATTGGAGTTTGCTTATTTTCAATTCTAGTATAAAGAAGTTCTAAAATACTTTTTTCATTGTACACTTGAATGAAGTATGGTATTGCTATACCACACACCTTGTTTTCCACTTAAAAAGTTATATTTCAAGTCTAGGCTTCCTAATTTTTTCAAGTTGGTGCCTAATTAGTTACCAAAGTACATTGAAAAGGGGCACTACTGAGATACAAATTAATGGTACATCTGTCTTTAAAACATATCATTCCAGAAATATGTTTAGCTGAAAGGCAAAAACTTCATCTAGTCTAGTTCAACAAAATTCTGGATTGCCATTTTTGTGATTATATGCTAAATTAAAATAGAATTAATAAGCAGTCAGGCACTGGTAAGAATCAACAAGGAGATTGTGAATGAGAATAGTCATGATATGAAAAGGTGAGGCATTTTTCTCTTTCAAATTAATGATGATTAATGAAATTATAGAAGGTAAAATAGCTTTTCTGTTTGCTTGTTTTAATCATGCTTTAAAGGAGATTATTTTATGGTTAATGTACCTCTCATTGTTAAGGGAGTTTTTATTCCTGTTATTATTCTATTGTACTTCACAAATTTATGAGAATTTCTTAGTGATAACTATTTTTAATTTACAGAGATGTGATTTTAATTCCCCTGAAATAATATTCTTTTAGAAAATAAATGAAGTGAATTTTAAATAAAATAACATATTGGGAATGATCCTTACTTGCCTTAAAAAGTGAATGAATGATCAAACCACAATGCAGTTAGTATGTAATCAGGAAAAAATGGTTGTGTAAGAAAATATCTGTCTGTACCATACTGTGACATGTATAATTTTAGAGTTCAGAAAAGCTATACACCATAAAAATATGCTAGCAAGCACCTGAATCATTATCAGACAAGAGGATCGTCTGCATATCTTTTGATTGATCTAGCCCCAAATCCTGAAGCTCTACATCAATCCTACCACGTAAATTAAAGCTCTCGTTAAGGTTAATGGAACCTCTTATCTAATGTGATCATGACAATGGTCTCAAGGGTATGTCAGGGTTGCTATTAGTTTATTTTGTGTATGTGTGTATTTATGTATATGTAGATATATATATATATGTGTCCATCTACCTATAGGAAAGTGGAGAAGTATGTATCTATTACATATGATCAACAGCCCTAGGATCTCAAGTATGGCTTTACTTGAAAGGACTTACTTTTGTAGTTTGTAAATTCAAATGAACTTACATTCCAGTAAAAGGTATTGGTCTTAAAACTTGCCCATTTCCTTGTAGGCTCATTCATCTGTGGAAAGGGCTGCATTAATTGGCGCTGTGAAGATTAAAAATGTTCCTTCAGATGACACATTTAGTGTTTGTGGTTCAGCCCTGAAGAAAGTTCTGGATGAAGACAAAGCTGCTGGTCTTATACCTTTCTTTGTGAGTACTGGGTTTTAACAAATCAGTGGATTTAATGTTTCTGATAAGATGCTTTTGACATGAATAGATGGCCTCATCCCTAACAGAGGCACTGGTAGGCAGCTGGGCTAGAATACTAAGAGATGTTCAATGAGTGTTCTTCACATACCTTTTTGTGCAGAAGGAGAAAATAATTTGAGTAGCTGATTGCACGTCTCAACAAAATGATGTTTGGGGTCAATTTTGTAGTTACATGTAGCCCTGCAGAGTTTAATGTCCTAATTCCTGAATTCTGAACTGTTTACCTTTATTTTTCAGGTTTCCAGTTACAAATAAAACAAGTTTAAAGGCAATAAATTAAATTGTGCTAGCTCAAGCTCAAGTGTCTTCAAGAAACAATAGTTTCCTCTTGATAGTACTTTAGCAAAAAAAAATAAACCTCCCTAATATATCCCAAATATCATGAAGATCAGATGCAGTCAGGTACTTATGAGTAAGTAATTAATCTCCAGCAAGTGACCTATAGAGAATGCAGCTGTGGAAACTTTAGGTGTCACTATTTCTTCCACAGCAGGGCAGAAAAGGCAAATATAGTTATGTCTCAGTATCTTAAACTCATACTCCCCCAAGTTTTGACACAGAATATTGTTAGATTAGATAAAATTCTAAAGTTTGGTTCTACCATGATAAGTACCTGATCAAAAAGAAAAATTGCTTATTCATCAGATCTGCTCCTCCTGCCAGTTCAGAATACTATGTTATTACTTTAGGTTAAAACAAGATTTTGCCATTTGGTTTTTTTCCTATGAAGTAAGTAACTTCTGTTGTGGTTTTGTATACCACCAACAAAATTCTTTGCTTATTTCCAAGCATTATGCTCTACTAAACTTGATAAGGACCACAGGCTACATAGATTTATTAAGGGGTATAGCATGCTACAGAGAATATGTTTTTAGTGGCCTCCACTGAAGAAAAAATCCTCACACAACTAATTTAGAAACTGAGAACTTCTGAAATGGGATTTTTTAAGAGATTCAAAAATAAATCACTTTCTTTACAGAAAAGTCATGTCCGACAATGGTTGTTTCTTTTCTTTCATGTTGTAACATTTTGAAAAGGGATAATGTGACTTAAATTTCTATGAACTGTTTTCAGAAGAATTAGAAGATTAAGCTTGCTTATACTTGTGGATTAGTGCCAAATGGGACAAAGAAGCTTAAATTTCACCAGGCTCTTTTGAAAATATAATCTTTTTACTCTTCTTGTTATTAACCTTTAGAGAATGTTTTTATGTAATATGAGGATGACTAGAATGAGAAGTGGTTTTCATATGTGCAGAACGCTGCTAATTTCAGTGAGTCCTTAGGATGACCAAGCACATCCTGTCAATTACTTTATAATATAACAAGAATCTGACTGAGAAAAAAAAGCATTTCTAGGGATTCCAAAAAGAACTTTTTTCTGTGAGACGCACCTATTGAGGTGAAGATCAAGCCACAAGGCATGGTTTACTTCTCTGTGTTATGAGAAATATGTGTTATCCAGCTCATAATACCTTACACAGTATCCTGTTTCTATATCTCACTGTTAATTTTAAATAATTACAAGTACAGCAGGATATCACATCTTCATGCAGTAACTATAAATGTCTTTTTTCCTCAGCTTTTGTCCATTAGCAGAAAAAAAATGCAACTTGCCCCTCATAAATATTCAGGCCTTATTAATTTTTCTATGCATACAAGAGAAAAAAAAATCTAATTTATGTATTCAGTGACACATTTACAAAGGGTGATTTAGCTGCTGTTTTTCTTCCTCTGTTTGTTTAGCTGTGCAGCTTTCAAAGACAGCAGAGGCTCTGCCTGAGTTAATACAGCCTGTATCGAGTCTTCCACTTATTTGTATACATAAAATATGCCAGCTTTAGCTTAAACTAGATCTCATTATCAGTATGGCTGGCCTCTTAACTCAAAAGGTGTGTTAATTCTCTGTCATGCTGAGCAGCAGTCCATGCACTGTATTAGTGCTCCCTGTTTTGGCTTGCAGATTTCAAAGGCCTTTCCATTTCTTTTGTTCTTGAGTAATTTGGTGCTGTTGTATTTTGTTCTGGCGACAAAGATATGCACATTGCCAAGGAAACACCTTAGCCACTTGATTCCTTGTCTCCCTGTATTCACTGATCCTTCACTAAGGGGAGTGATTCAACATCAAAGCAACAAGTTTGATGGAAGAAATTCTGCCTGAAGAGACTCGTGACAGCAGCGACATCATTCCTAATGAAGATGTCTTGTTTGCATCCAAGCTGCTACAGTCTCTCTTAGAAGCATGAAAAGGTTTTGTAAGGGATTAAAAAGAAAACACAAGTAAATTGCAATGCCTTATAGGCATGTTCCTCCTCTTATTGTTAACGAATAAATGAAGAATCATTATACTGAACTCGATAGCTGTGCTTTCCCTGTAAAGGTGAGTGGAGAATCAGGGTCAGGTTTGCTTGATGTGAAACAGGTTCTGTCATTACAGCAATCTGTTAATAAAAGGTTTGCTTTTCACATACATAGGATTTGACAGTCAGCCTTTTTTTGGGGAGAGGCATTATATATCTTTATAAGGAATCTTTGCATTCCTACCCACCATCAATGTCCTGTAGCACTAGTAATATGTATAGCATTTTGTTAAGTAAAAGCTTTTGCCACCAGGGTACCCTGATCTCTACTTTTTTTAAATTTCTTTTATTTCTCAGTTCAGACTTGTGTTAATTCGTCTCTTTCAAAATATTTTTGCAGAAACTGAAACAGAGATATTTTCATATAGCAAAGCAAGCAGACTCCACAAACAAAGCACTTAACCATGTCAGGTGTTGAGGCACTAAAGTTGCCACAATTTACTAAGGAGTCATTTCCCAGCACAGATGATGTGCAGCCCTTCATCTGGCCCCAAGTTAAGGGGGAGCTTTAAAGCACATGCTGAAGTCATGTCCATTCCATTAACTGTAAACACACACTGGTGGTTAAACCTGTATGTAAATGCCTCTCTCACTTGGGCCCTGTGCTCCCAACTTGAGACAGGCCTCTGTGTTGGCAGAATGTTGGCTGGGATGCTCAAAAGTGAACTTAGACCACTAAGTTAAGCACTCCTAAATTCAGATTGAGTGCCCACTGCAGTCAAGCGTAGCTCACCTAAACGTGTGTAGGTGGCCTGTGAGCTTTTTGCTGTCTTTCCTAAGTCAGCACTGACAGATTGCAGCTGGTATATACAAGGTACAATATACTTCAAAGACCTCAACCAGTATAGAGCTGCTACAACACAATTGTCTGCTGCCCAGCATGAAATCTCTCTGATTTTAAATGAAATTACTCTTCTGAATGTGATCCACAGGATATTAAGAAGCAGGCTTTTTGTATCCAGACTCAAGAAACAATAAATCAGAATCAGACTGACAGATGAGCCATCTTTTCAGTAGAACACTTAGATCCTGACCACAGATTTCCATTTGTCTGAAGAAACATTCTTCAGACACGTACAGATGTCTAGGTTGAAGTTTCTTAACTCACAGTTTGTGAATGATTGCTGTTCTGTAAAATACTGAATGGTGATTTTGAGAACTGTTGCAGTTTTCTTCAGGCACAGACATTCTCATGAGTGCAAGCTGGAAAGAACTGAATAGGAGAAAATAAAAACAATATGTGAACATTGAAAGTTCTGCCTCATTTTAGTTATTTGCAAAGGAAAAGCTTTGTGGTAGAACCATGCAAAATGTGTCCACATCTTTTCAATAGCTGTAGGAGGTCTTCCAGTTGAAAAGATTGAGAGTAATTGCTCTCAGGAATCATAAAGATGCATATATGTTTCCTGACATAGCTCTCCATTTCAGGAAAGTAATACATGAGATGACTGAGTTAAGCATTTTAGCTGCTTTGTATTCACAACCAAGGGCTGCGTCAAATTTGAAGTACACAACCTGAAAAGGAAAAGGCCTGCAGGCTATACTGAGCCATCAGTCCCATTTCTGTGATGCAGTCTGTCCCTGCCCTTTGCACAAATGTGATTTTTCTGGTGTTACACAGGCTACAAATTGAGTTAGATTCATTCTGTAGTACTGAGGCAGGGTAATGAGAGTCCTGACAAGGGCAGATGGTGTCACTCTAAGTGGTTTCTGAGAATTAAAGCAAGTAGCTTTGAGGCTTAAACACCTGCAGAGAGGAAAACAAAATTATTTTAGAAATTGAGGTATACTTTACAGAATAAGCCATTATTTAAACAACTAAGCATATGTTTGAACTCATATAATCTCTCAGTGAAAAAACCATATTTCTTATCCTTATTAGGAGAATACCTTAACTGCAGTACAAAACTAATAACAATAATGTGTAACTTTTTGTTATGAAATTTCCATCATTATTTTAATTGCTGGACTAACCAAGGGGATTTCACTCTGATCTTGTCAGAAAATTCATACCATATTACCACAAAATATATGTGTAAAAGCAGAATTAAGTCTATAGTGCACTCTTTTTATTATTTCCCAATATATGCATATTCCTTATGCATATAAAAAAACTGGCATTTTCATCATGGTATCCTCCATTGTGAGAAATATATTTTCACTCCATACATATGTGCCTTCTTGGGAAAAATTGAGACCAAATTTTTTCCTGCTATTTAAAAAAATACCCTGCAATCTTTTCAAAGCAGCCTCTATCAGTGGGTGATTAGTCTTCCAGAGAATTCTTAAATGTGCCTCAAGGCACTTCAGCTTTCTATTCTTCTGTGTCTCAGGAATCGGGCCCAGTATAGATAAAGATGAGATTATCTTGAAGGAAAAATATGTTAGCTTATGATTTTACTAACTATATACATACAATTGCTTCTCAACTGTATTTGTTCCAAACTCCATTCTTAGTAGCTTAGTATAGAAAAAATATTGAATTGTCCCTTTTTTATTTTAATAATTACTTTTTTCAAGTTTTTCTGGGACAGAATGTTTATTTCTTGAAAAGTCCACTGAATGGACAAGTATAATTTAGGTTTTCCTTTCTCTTCTTGTTGGTCTCATCATGAATTTGCTATGGGACACATACACACAGTTCCAGATATATAGGGAAAAACTGTAGGAACAAAATATGTTGCTTGACAGTGTACTTGGCAGAAAAGGTAACCAGAAATACTAAAATAAAAAAGCATAATTCTGTGTTTGGCATTTTTATAATCATGTCCTAGCTGTACTGTAGTTTATGTGTGACCTTGGATAAATTATCTAACTCTTTTTTATTTCAATACTCTGACTATACCACAGTATACTTTATTTGTATACTTAAACTGTAAAGTGTCTTTTATTATGTAAAAAATCTAGTAAACGACAAAAACCATATTCAGCCTTTATTAGTGCTTTCAGAAATGAGACAGGGTGTTTAAAACATAAGTGTAGCAATGAAAAATAATGTCAGTTTATATGCCCTTGGTAGTTGGGGGTTTTTGATTAAAATTCTACCTGCATATTCCCAATAAATTACAATAGCTCATTTTCATCTAGTTATATTCTCTTTCTACTGTGAAACTTCAGCATTTATGTTGCCTCTGCCTTTGGCCCACTAGTCACACAGAAAGATACATTAAATGAGACATTAACAGAACGAAGGAAAAACTGTTCTAGTGTTTTTGGATGAATCTGGGAGAAGAAGTTTCTCTGTGAAAAAGTCTTGCAAGCCAAGTAGTGAACATATGCTGCTAGTGAACAGGTTCCAGGTTGCAGATCTCTTGAGCATAAACTGGTTACAAATCTCTCTTGCAGAGCTGTGGCTCTGATCAAGACAGCAACATTTGTCAATCTATTCTGTCAACAATAATTCCAGCACCTTTAAATTGCTCAAGTTCAGAACTTGCTTATGTACCATTAACTGCAAATCATTTTGATGGGATTTGCGTATGTTAAGGTAGTATTGAGCCACACAATAAGCATGTGGAACTTACAGAAAATACATAAAATATAGCATTAGCACAACACTGTGCCTATATTACAGTACTTATCACTCAATTTTATGTAAACATTTTATTTTATGCATCTGCTTCAATGGACTGTTATAGGAGCTTTGAAAAAAACCCACCCGCAGTCTTAAAAGTTCCACTAAGGGACTACTTAGGTTCCACTAACGACTAACATAATTTTTTTTGTTCTGTAATGTCTATTATTTTTGTTTATTGTTGCCTTTGCAGACTGTTTTTCTCCTTTGGAAATTTTCTATGCTGTAACCCTTTTTTTTTTTTTTTGGCTCTGCAGTTCTGTGCAACACTTGGAACCACCCCTTGCTGCTCCTTTGACAAACTATTAGAACTGGGTCCTATTTGTAAGTCTTTGCTGCTTCTTTCTAAAATTTCACATACCAGTTTAAGCCATGCTGAATCATTTCCAGGACATTATGCAGTGTCAGTGTCCAAATACAATAAAGCTACTTATAGATGAGACCCTCAGTTACAGTTTTATTTCTAATATTAGGTGAAGCAGTAGGTGTGCATTCTCAAGCTGTTAAAAGAGTTAGAGGGCATTGCCTTAAGGGTTTCTTTGCTAGGGGGGACATATTTTGGAATACTGTCAGTTAAGAATTACTGTAAGGGCCTCAGTTTGTAACATACTTCTTCAAACCCTTCTGCCCTGCAAGGGCATCTAGAACAATGCTGAATATGAGGGAAAGCTGAACTCTTAATTCTGCTCTGCACCAAGTGTTTTGTTTCTGCCTGGTTCTAATAACTATAAAAGGTAGGAAAATATGCACCAGAAGTTCCCATCTATTCTTAATCCTTGCTCTCCCCTTCCCAATTTCCTTCCTCTTCCAAGAAAATAGGACAAATTCCAGTGTGTGTAGTACAGTGATCAAGTCATGGACTCTTCATAAATATTTCTTTCTGTGTTATGGTTTGTTGTTTCAAGCTTTGATCTGTAGCAGGGCTTGGTCAAATCCCATGTTTGCTGGCTGGTGAAAATGGTACCAAAGCACACCATATCTCTTCAAAGGAGAATTGGAAATCCATAGCTGTAAGCCACTGGAAGCAACTTCATAGAAACACAGCTTGATTTGATGTCCTGTTAACTTATTCAGGGACTTGTGTGGTGGTCATTTGCTCTGTGAGGTTTGCTGCCTTTCAGCACAAGCCCCAGTGACTCGGTTTCTCCCAGTCCTTCTTTTTAAACAGGTTCCTAGTAGTTTGCTTAGCAGCTACAGATTATTTTGCTGTTTGTGTTATTCCTAAAGACCTACTAAAATAGTGACACCAATATGTTCAGGTGTAGCAATAATCATGTGTTTCACTTCAGTGATTCCCTGCTTGTGTAGCAGAGCCCAGCAGAAGGATGGCATACCAGCGAAGTCAGAAATCTCATGCTAACTCTTCTGCTTAATCTCATCCTTAGCATACATGAGCAGCAGTCCTGTGATATGAAGGCAGTGTCTCAATCCAGGTGTATTTAAAAATAGATAATCAGTTAAACTTTCAACATGCTTTAAAATAAACCTAAGTTGTGGATGTTGTGAATAATATTTTATCGACTTTCCCAGACATTCATGCAAAAAGAAAATTTAGTTCACAAGAATGCAAATTTCAGCATGAACTTGGTGCCCAACTGCAGATCTCAGTGAATTTACCTCTGTATGTGGAAATAACCATCAGAATTATTTGGTGGCCAGTGTAATTGGGCTTCAGCCTTTAACTGATAGACCATAATTGTTACTGAGTGCGTTAAAAAGTGTTCTCTAGTAGAGTGTGAATACTTAATATTGTTACTGAGTGCGTTAAAAAGTGTTGTCTAGTAGACTGTGAATACTTGAGTATACATGAGCTGCTCATATGCCAAAATATTTCTGCAGAAACCATTCAGTGACTAATCAAAAGTAGCACTTTCTCAGCATTTCAGTGCTTGCTTTTGCATAAGTGGCTCCATCCTTGAAATGAGTAGTTTGCTGCACATAGTTCAAAAGCATGTGCATGCACATTTATCAATATGTACAAAATACTGTTTAGAAATGTGTTTGTGAATCATGAGTTAAAAGAGGGGAGCACAGCTAATATTCTATCTCCTCCTGCTAAAGCAGTTTTATTAGCATAGAAGTGATAGCTAAATCTCTATATACATTTTTTGAAAGTGTATTTTATAATGGTTCTTAAATTAAAACCACAAAACAATTTATGTCGCTTAATTTTAATAAGATAAACCTAGAGATGATGATCTTTATGGGTCCTTTCCAATATGGGATATTCTATGATTCTATAACTTTTTTCCAGTAGAACTGGGAAGGAAAAATAATACGTTATATATACAATTTATATATTAATGAAAACACAGATGGTGGAAACATTTAATCTCTTAATTTAATTTTAAATGGGGAAAATAATAACATCAAAGAGAAATCTCTCAGGCAGCTGGTTTCATGCAAAATAATTGGGCTTTTTAATCAGCTGTTTAATTTATTTCCTTCAATTATTTTTTTAGGTAATAAGGAAAATATCTGGATGCATATTGATGCAGCCTATGCGGGAAGTGCTTTCATCTGCCCCGAATTCAGGCATCTTTTAAATGGAGTGGAGGTGAATGAGTGTTTTTTCTCTAGCAGCCTGCTGAAGCCTTGCTCTTTTATAGAATTTATATGTTTTTTATGCAGCCAAGATTAATGGCTCTTCCAGAATCTCTGAGTAAGCTGCACCTCAGTTTGTATTACAAATCCCTGTACATTTGATTACATTACTTAAATTTGTAAATTTTTAATGGTTTGTACTGAGACTATGTGAGTACCCCTCTATAAGAAGTTTGTCATTCAGAATAACAAGTAATACTGAATCAACAAATAAAAAAAGAGGAACTTTTCCCCAAATATCGCTAAAGACATACTTGTAACATCCTACATTACACAAAAAATGAGGAAAAAAATATTTTGACAAATTAATGAGCTCATTATGTCTGGTTTTCTTTTTACATCCTGAAATTCATATAGTATAGAGCCAGTGGCTGTATCTCAAACAGACAGGGTTTAATAACCAAGAGACCTAAATGAAATATTCCCCTAACAGCACTGCTGTTCCTTTTCCGCTGCCTTGCTGAGCTACTTGGCATTCAGTTGCTTAGATAAGAGTACTTCAATTTCCTGCTGCTCCCCTCAGTCAGATAAGTCCTTGTCTTCCATGCCAGTGGAGAAAATATTACTGTTTGGTAAAGCCAGAAGTTAAACACAGCACTGATAGGCAGTGAGTAATGAAGAAAAGGAGGGAAAACCCCCTCACAAATGAAGCATTTCTTTTTGTCTCTTTTTTATCAGCAAATGAAGCTTGTTGTAATTTCCTGTGCAGGAATATTTTTTAAATTATTGTTATTGGTTCCTGAAGGAAATGAAACAGCATCCCTTGTCTGGGCCAGCATTTGTCATAAGAGTAAATATTTGACAACCATGAATAAGTTTCTTACTTTACATAGTACCGGGTGATAGCTAGATAGATGGATAGATAGATGGACAGAGAGACAGGCAGATCATCTTCTCTTATTAGAGCATTTGTTAATTGTTTACAGGTGATAGGGAAGGGTATGAGAAGCAAATGAGAACGGAAAACTGCAATATGGAATAGTCAGACCTTGGTGCTGCCAGGTCCCCATCCCCAGCTTTTTAAGGCCGGTGACTTCTGCCTTTCTTAAAACAGAAAACATGGATAAAACCTTTCCGAAATCTTTACCCACCTGGGTTTCTTCTGATGCCCCACCTAAACATGTCAAGTAAACCAGGCCTGGCACATGGTGTATAAATATGTATTTATTGCAAGTGCTTACTTTTTGGTGGTTTTTCTTTTGATTTAGATGAAACAATAATTTCTAGTGAAAGAAAAGACCCTGTCAAAAGGAAAAAAAACCAATTTCCTAGTCAGATGTAATTTTTTGAAGGAATATGATGTGCAGATTCTGAATTACATATATAGTTTCTTGCTATATATGAATTTTATGTGTATTAATTTCATATTCTTGGAAGTAGAAAGCATAGGGATTTGTTATTGGAAAATGTGATATGAACCCCAGTGAATGTTTCTGAGTATGCAAATGTATTTATTTATTTAAGATCACAATAAGATATACACTTTTCCATAACATATGTAGCAAGAAAGTATAATTGTAAACAAATGCTCAAAATGTTGATAATACCACTAGCCTAACTCCATACCTAATGTGAATTCCACTCCCAAAATAAATCAAGATTTAACTCCAACAGTTACTAAATAAGGTGACATCAATATGAACGTTATAAAGACCTGATTCGGGAATTGATGTATAGTTATACAGACAATTTGACAAAGTCATATCATTAGAACATCTTTTCTCTTTTGTAATTCTGTTTTTATTTATCCATTCTCAGTTTGCAGACTCATTTAACTTTAATCCTCACAAATGGCTCCTAGTGAATTTTGACTGCTCTGCAATGTGGTAAGTATTTCAGTAAAAGGAAACATTACAAGAAACAAAAATGAGTTTTTATTAGTCTTCCTTTCTAGGAGTAGACATTTCTTTATATTTTTCGACTGAAATGAGGAGAATTGCATAGCTTTAAATCTTATAAATTATTTACAGAATTCAGACTTTCATCTAATCCAAATTTCAAAAACACAAAGTTCTGAAAGAGACCTGAACTCTGTATTATGTTCCAAAAAGAGAGAGAAGTCCCCAAAAGTCAAAAGTCTGAAGATTTATACTTACTCCATTTTGGGACTGTTTAAAACATAAATAAAAAACCTTATTTTAAGCATATCAGTGCAATGAACAGCATGCTAAACAGGGATTTTTTTTCCTTCTTGCTTTTCTTTTCAATAACATTTCTTTTGGTTTGATTCTTTTAAAAGCCGTTCTAAAAATGTTGAAGATTTGGCTGATGAAAAGCGGCTGATTTCAAAAAGGCCTATTTATGCAATTTTGTACTGACTTTCAGTTTTCCCAGATGACAGCCCAGATATTTTGATATTAAATGGTGCTGAAATAGAAACCCATAGACATACTTTCAAACAAAGCAAAGTATCATGGCAGTAATAATAGCATGGGTTTGTTAAAAACATTCCGTAGATGATCCAATTTTGTCCCAAACAAAATGATTATCAGCGTCACAATTAATGATACTTGTTAGCAAAGCAGCTATTCAACAAATGCAGATTATTTATCAAAATAAATGAAAACATTAATTTCAGTTGTAATAGAACAAAATTTGCAAAAGAGAAAAAAAGAAGACTCCAAACATCATCCAGAAATAGGTCACCTTATTTAAAAGAGGAATAAATGTAAGACAGTGATCACTCAGTTGCTTTTGGTTAACCTTCGTCTCTTTTAATTTCCCTGGCAAAGTTGACTTTTCAGGTAATATATTTTGGTTTTTACTTTAATATTTCAGTTGATGTAGGCATTTTGAATCTTCCCACACATTGGGGTTTTTTTCTTTTCCTTAGGGTAGATGGCTTACGTTTTGACCCTAATTCATCAGTAGTGGCAGCACCCCATAACGTGCTGTGTCTCTGTATGTTGGGAAGTGGGAAGATACTGAAACAAACTCCTTTGCTACTTCCTCCCATCTTTTTCTCATCACTCAAAGACATTGTTAGAAACATAGCCACTTGCAAATTAGACAATACACTATCATTTTCTTTAATGTATGTAGAACAATGAGGAACCACAGTCTAGTACCTAACAACTTAGTTGCTCATTAATTCTGCTTTCCCTGAAAACCCTGTGGAACTATGTTAAAGGCATTTTATCTGGCTTTCAAGTAAAACAAGTTATATACAATCACACTGTGAGTTCCCATCTCAGGTGGCTTTAGGTTATTCCTAGTAAGGCTTAGACTTTGGACTTAGGAAAATATTTTTTCTGCATTTTGTTTCTTGTGGGGTTTTTTATTTTTAGATAAGCCATTGCATAAAATACTTGTTTTCATAGGTGGGAAGATTGCAGTAAAAGGACTCTGAAGAGACCTTGCATCATCTCCTTACTCAAAGTTTCACAACTATAGCCACTCGGGCTTCAAGTCAGCTAGGCATTTATGTATAGGGGTTATTCACTTAACACAGAATAAATATACACTTAAGCTCTTTGACTTGAAGCCAAGTCCATTGTCCAGCTAATTCTAAGACCCACATCCAAAATTCACCTGCCTTACCAACTGTAGCACTCCCTGAGAAGGTGAAAAGTAATAATAAAGGATGAAGGATGATAAGAAAAAGTAACTGTGAAGAATACATTCTCTTAGGATCCATGAAAAGTATTAAGTACCATACTATGGCAGTATGGAAAGAGGAGTTCAGTAAACACTGAACACCATTTCAGAACCAAAGTAATCTGCCCATCCATTGATGGGCAGACTTCACAACAACTCAGACTCCTCAGCACTTTCCCCAATAAACACTTGCATTTCTTTTCTCTGCAAGTTGATTAAAATAATCTACCCATTAGATCTGTAATGTAATTATCTAACTACTCATTGCAATATGTGGCACTGATGTAGTTTCAGATTTGGAGACAATTTAATTATAAGCCTTTTGTAAAATATTCTCAGACTTCCTGATGTACAGAAAAGAGCAGTCAATTTCCTATAAATAAGAATTTAATAAAGCCAGTCCAAGAAGGGTATATTTTCTATATTCAAATATCAGAGTCCTCTAGAGACTTGTCTTGAACCTACAGTCAGTTTTGCCTGACTTGTTTAAATGATGGTCTGGAATACTATAAAATAGGACTAAGTGTCTTCATTCAGAGAGAGTGAAAATAATAATCTTGCAAAGTCTTGGTATTTTTATTACTGTTTTCAGGGTTTAAGTGTTAACTTTTGATTGGGAAGGGTGTTTCTGTAACTGGAAGAAGGTGCTTACAGGAAATACTTATCTGTAGATCATAGAACACAGAATAGTTTGGGTTGAAAGGGAACTTAAAGATCATCTACTTCCAACCTCACTGTCATGGGCAGGGACACCTTCCACTAGCCCAAGTTGCTCAAAGCCCCACCCAGCCTGGTCTTGCAGAATGCTGGAAATTAAATTGCATTTCACTTCCCAACTCCAGTTGAACATACTTGAACAATCTACTTGAACACAAACTGAAGTGAAATTTTCCTGCTGGTTCATTATATGAGGTCACCTTTGTATTTCTCATTTTAAATGCACAAAATAGAGTGAGACAGTTAAAAGCTGCAGATGTGCAATTCAAGTAAGTCACTTCTCACAGATTTTCATTACTTATTTCACCAGGAGTTTTGTTGTGCATTTTGTATTATGAATACTTAATATGTGAATTTGTGATACTTAGGCTAGGTCTTGGTCTATTAGCATAACCTCAGCCTTAAAAAAATTCTAGTTTACCAGCATAATTTGTGAAATACATATTCACAGGATCACAGATTCATTAGGATTGGAAGGGACTTCTGGAGATCGTCTAGTCCTGTGATTTTCCTCTTGAGAGGTAGTCAATGAACATCTTTCAGGCTCTGCCTCAGAGCCCCTTTAACAGAGAGCCACCCAATACAGTCACTCAACTTTTCTTTTTACAGTAACCACCACATGGCTCCTGATATAGGCTCTCCTTGTTGCCTTGCTCACAGACATCTAAAACCTCTAAAGAATCATACCTGATTTTGCTCTGAATGTTGGAGGGTGGAGGTTGGTTGGAGCCCTGCTTTTTTTTGATCACCAGGGTCCAAGGTGTCTCAAGCTCAGTGCATCCCCCTTGGAGGTGTATGGTTCTGGAGCCGCCTATCTACTTCTGTTTAAGTCCCTCCACTACCACACAGCCTGTTATCTGTGTCTTGTAATGCAGCCATCTGACAACAGGTCATCCACCTGTGCACACCTTGTGCAGGTACCAGCCTTTTCTCCAGGAGAAGTATCTGGGTATCCATTGCAAGCTACCAGCTGTTCTGACACCTCCTTCCTTACCAGTTCCATCTGAGTGGCAGCATCAGACTTCTCAGGGGCTGCCTCACTCAACACACTGGGTTTGGCTCCAAGGTGGGGGCCCACCATTATGGCAGAGACCTTGAGCACTGAGCACTCTGGTCTGCACCTCCTTAGGACTTGCCTGAGGTGTGGACCTGCTTGCACAATGCAGCAGCACCCTTGCTGCATTCCCTGCCTACAGAAACTTCCATGTCATTTTTGTGTGTTCTAAGGTAGATGTTGCTACAGAATAGTTACCCTTCCCATTGTTTAATACAGCATCTTACAGGAGAAGAAATGAAGCGCTCACAAAACATCTTAAGACATTGCTTGTAACCAGGATTAGCTGCATGGAGAATGAGCTACTGAAACACAAATATATCAAAATAATCAAACACTTCAAATAAACTACAGTAGAACAACCTAAAATCTGTTAAAAATATTGATCCTAATTAAACCTGTTTTAAATTATTGTTTTCTTCCTTTTGTCCACAGGACATTTTTTAGCAAAATTAGGTTCATAGTTTTTATTTTATCTGAAAATCTGTCACTATTTTTCATATGCATAAGTTTACTTATTTTCAGCCATGCACTTCCCATACCTGAAGGCAAATACTTAGCTGTTGACCTTGGTACTTCCCTGACCATTAGAGAGATGAAGGCTTTTTGTTTGTTTGAATAAGAAGGTTTATGACCACAGTCTAGATGTGAATGAGAGTGGGAGTATGTACTGGCCTGTGCATTTATACATACACACTAAAATATTGGAAATTAGATATTTACTTAGAAATTTACAATCTACATTAAACCATTAAAACATAGAAAAAATGTTTGGACTTTTGTCTTTTAGACTATCCCTATGTTGATATAATTTTTGCTTACTTTGTAGTATATTTATAGGCAAAATATAATGATATAGCAGTCTTTCCCTTTTTGATTTATGGTTTCTTCTTCTGCCTCTATAAACCCCAACATTTGTGGAGGTGAGTCAGTCTTACTCGGCATAAACCATGAACCAGAAAAATCTTGTTGTTAATTGCTGGCAAAACACCTTTTATTCTCTCTAAAAGGGACACACTGGCTTTTGAACCTCAGTCCAGTCACACCACCCCTAGCTGGCAGCAGTAAGTTACACTTCTCGGTGTAACAGTGTGCTGTAGCATGTCTGTCAGGAATTGTGTAGAGGACCCAACTAATGGCAGGGTGGTACAAGAGGGGAGCCAGAGTCAGAACTGGGGGCTTGTCCCTTCCAGTGGCTGCTCTTGCTGATTCCACAGCAGCCTGGAGAGAGAGTGGCCAGCACCCCCAAAGCCTCAGCACAGCTCTGCGCGATGTTTAGGAAGCAACAGATCTTCCCACGCAGCTTTGTACTGCAGTAATTTCAAGACAACTTCTGTTGACTGCAAACATTAACATTGCTTCAGCTAGTCTCACATTCTGGTGTGAGTGTCTATCACCATAAAAAGATCCTCTATGTCTGTTTCTTGTCTGTTTTTAAATATGCAGTCGTGCAGTCATGCTGCCCGTTCCTGCTGAGCCTTACACTTAACTGCTTGTAAGTACAGTACTGATATGGCTGTGAAAAAGCACTGAAAATGGCACAGGCTGTGCTCAGGAAATATGCCAGTTTAAACACATTCAATTTGACTTCACTTCTAGTGGAAATTTAATCCCTTAAGTCTTTATTCTTAAATTTCTCAATTTGATTTCTTTCTTTTTTTATACAGGGTGAAAAAAAGATCAGATTTAACAGGTGCCTTTAAATTAGAACCTCTTTACCTGCAGCATCACCATCAGGAGTCTGGTAATTTTATAATTAAATGAGATTATTATTATTTTGTTTGCACTCTGATATGGAATGGGGGGAAAAAGGACTTAAGATGAAAACAGCAATTCTTAAACTACCCAAGTTGTTTAGGAGGCTGTTTCCATTTTCTGAGCACTCTAGGGAGCTAAGCTCATTAAAGTGCAAATACATGTCTAGTGAGATTTTTAGTTAGTTAAAAGCAGTACAAGGAAAGTAATTTCATAAAGCATTATGCATTACTACTTTTGTATTGGGATTTCCCCAGTCGCAGACTTACCACTGATTGATTGCAGGAGTGTTGAGAAAATTCTCATTATCTTTTGGCTGTCAGATAAACGTATTATTGGGTGTTGTGTAACAAGTCCCCTAACCTGTCTTTCCCAACACATCTTTCTCCAGAATGATTTCAGGATCTGATTTGGTTTTAGAGTTTCTAAGGTCTGTGACTTTTTTTCTTAGTTATTCATGCAAGCTCTTGATTCAAATTTTTCAGAAACACATGTGAGGAAAAAAACACTCCCAGAAACTACAAAGAAGGGGTGAACTGTGTTTGCTGTCTGTGCTCTACTTTTGAGTGATAGCTTTCTGGGACATTATGCTGTAGCACTCATGCTCTTACACTGGCTGGAGGGAAAGAGACTATCTGTTTGGTACAAAATGCTCATGAAAGCTCTTTGCAAAATGCTCACAAAGAACTTAAAAATCTCAGGCTCTGTACAAAGCTCCTTAATGGATTAGTGCTGGTCCTTGCACATACCTAGCAACCGCAGAGCAGTATTTGCCCTCCTGAAGCCCATTTTTACACATCTGGTTATTAACTGAATAATTGTGAAGAGAGTCACAGCAGTGCAGAGTCAACATGTGGTGGAAGTTCCCTCATAACTTTCTGAAGAGAGTGAATCATCTGTAGAAGGTCTTACCATATACTCAACCTCATCCTTTTCCTGGAATTGCTGGTGCTGATCTGTGTTCAAAAGTGTATCCTGTTATGGCTATGAACTCATTGACATTTAAATTAATACCATCCAGAACTCCACTATTCACTAAAAAGCCCTAGGAAAAATGGATTCATGTGCCTTAATCCTGAACTGGCATTAAACTTGCATTTTATTCCTTTCCTCCATTTCCAAGGAATGCAGACATAGAACAGTGCAATAAACAGGAACATGCAGTAATTCTGGAGCTGATGTTCACTCTCTAAAGGCTCAAATTATTAAGAAAAAAAAATATACTTTTTTTTGCCTTTTCTAATGAAATATACAAGTTACACCAAATACACTTAAGGCACTAGCTTTTACTTAACATACACATTAAAAATATTTATATTCAGGTGAAAAAATTCCAGTCTTAACTAAAATGAAAATATGTTCTTGGGACAACTGATAGTGCTGATACAAGAACTTTTGGTCTTACCTGGGTTAAATAACACCTGAAGAAAACCAAACCTTTCTTAAAAACGGGTAGTTTCAGTAAGCCACCTAGTTGACCTAAAAACTTTGTCACCCAGTTGGAGAAAGAGTTTTTTAGCCTTCATCTTGCCTTCAGAAGTGGGATAGTGTGTTATGTGATCTAACATACTGATTTCAAGGAGTTTAGCCAATTACTAGCAGTCTAGGAATACCATTTTTTTTCTATGCTCCATTCCCATGTGATATCAATTTTCTAAGGAGTTGGACAACACTTTTCAAATGCAAACTTCCAACCCACACTTACTCCTTCAATAAACACAGTCAAATTTGCTACACAAAGGTGCTGCAGTCCCCATTGACCCCTGTGTGATTTATGGGATGTCAGCACTCCTGAAAATACAACTTGCCAAATGGAGGGTCTTGAATTCTCAGTATTCTCAGGTCTGAGAATTCCTATCCTGGTTTACTAAGTAAATGAAGTGGTATTTCTGTATTCACTAATCTCTCACTCAAGAATTTAAATGAGCGGAAAAATATCTCTATCCGTGAGCAATTGCTCTTATTAACCATATGGCAATTATATGTGTCCCCAAGGGGAGAGTCTTTGTCATTAATTATAATTTTATGTGATTTGCATCACCACACCAGAAAGATTATAGTATCTTGCCTGGCAACCCAGGATATAGGTCAAATCCTCATGGCAGTGTTAGAAGAGCGCAGCTTTATACTCTGTTGTGAACACCACATACGCTCCCACAATGCAATTCCTCCTGGTTAAATACAGATGTAAGACTAAGGCTTGTAATCAAGGAATCAAGCACTAATCATTGATTACATTCTGCTTCACAGCTTGTGAAAGGCGTTGTTGTGGATCATTAGACATAGCCCCTTACAGGAGCGTAGGATTATTTATCTGTCACCAGTTGCTTTACTCTCTTTGCTACCAGTCTTGCAGCTATCAAACAGAAATGGCTGCTACAATGCAGAAGAATGTCAATGTTATCAATTTTCCTTGTTATCGAGCAGAGACAACCGCATTTATTCCCAGAAGACCAGAAACAGGTTAATGATTGTTGGTTGTTTTGTGGATTTGGGTTTTTTCACCACCTGGAAACCAACATAGTGACAGGTTAAAGAACCTAATTGAACCTTCTGTTACAGGGAAAGAAGGACCATGTTTTTTCCTCTGTTTTGGCTGCAAGTGAGAGAACACTGGCAAGAGAGCTTGTAACACAGAAAAAAGTTTTTTTGTTTTTTTCCCCTAGAAAATATAAAGGCTGAAAATTATGTAAATGGCATATACTGGTCAAATTCAGAAGCTATAGTTCAACCTTCCAGTTAACATTTTAACAATTCCAGGAACACTTAGCATTTTCCCAAGGAATCCAAGTACATACTCTCCTATGAATCTTATACTCCAATGCAGAGAAATAAAGCAGAATAAGCTAAGCAGATGCTTCCTAGAGAAGTGCTTTAAATATTACATCAGTTTAATTTCTGTTACTGGCTTCCGGCAAGTGACTGACTGTGTTCAAGTTTACTTTACTGTGAAATCAGTTGAATTCCTTGATTCAAAGAAAAGGCAGGTGAATCCTGACACTGTGTGCTTACATAAAGGACAGCTGATAATGCCCTCTGCTTGCCTTCCTGGACTGCTTTGTGGCTTAGTCCATCTGTGTAAGGGGCTTTCACTCCATCAAAAGAAAAACCTTAAAAAATTGCAGAATAGTATTCTCCAAACAGGAACAAGTCAAATTCTGAGTCAGTTTTTCCAGGCACTTACTAGATATCTTGAAGAATTAGCAACAAATATATACATGAGTAAAAAAGGCGGATTATTTTAGAGTGTTACCAGTTCACTAGGGTAAAGCCAAAGACATTTCACAGCAGAGAATGAGTTATGAAGTGAGCCTGGGGATTCTGCAAACTGTTTAAACAAAAATTAATAATAGTTATTTTATCTACTGCTTGTTTTCCCTATAGGAAGAAAATAAACATAATATTTGATCTATCATCTCCATAGTATCTGCAGTATAACAGAAAGGAAAATAGTGTTTCTTCTGTAAACTGTTTGTTAGTGGCATATTTTGACTAGCTAAAGAACAAAGGTTATTGCAAGCACCTTCATTTAACATGCTGCCAAGTACCCAGCTAGATACTTAGTGCTCCTGTTGACACTGATGATGCAGAAGTTTGCAGCAGATATAATGGATAGCTAAGATGCAGCTTTTTCAGTAACATTAGAATGATTGAAGTCTTTGTGATGATGATGCAATGTGAATGTTTTTTTTTTTAATTTCCAGGTCTTGTAACAGATTATCGGGTAAGTACAGTATCAATGTAATTAATACTATTACTTGTCTGTACTGGTATTTTTAGGGCTTTATTTTCCATTACTACCATAAACTTCCAAACTTTATGTTTCTTTACAAGAAGGATGCAGCTTGCTAAATTTCTTAACAAATAGAAATTTGGTTTTTTTTCTGTTTTTTGAAAAAAAATGTTTAAAGGCAGAAATTGTCTTGCATGTGCAATATCTTTAGATTTAGGCAGTACAAATAAATTTTCTAAAGTTGTGGGTTTGGTGGTTTTTTTCTTTGACATAGTGAATAACACAATTTTAAAAAAATTAAAAGCATCTCTATTTTAATCTTTTACCATGGAAACGCTGTTGTTTTGAAGTGGAAAACGTGCCTGTCTTTGTAGATGCTAGCCCCACAACTTTGAACGAGCCAATGTACATGAGTTTCTCAGATACTTGTTTTTCTAAAGCCTTTGAGGAGAATTCAGGATGCACAAAGAAAATTGGTTTGCCTCATGACCCTTCCATTCTGACTCCAACGTCCTTTGCCAATTTTAATTTGAAAATTTTGAGTATTAAATGGCATTAATAAACAGGGATTAATAAACCAGGAATAGATATTTCTTCTATTATTTGATCCACCTCCAGCACCTGCCCATAGGATGTGGCAATGTGGGCCACTTCAAAACCATGGCAGAGCATACTTTGTGCTGTGTCACTGCAGTGGTGGCCTCTGACACGGGCTCTTCTTTCTCTCCGGGTTGCAGCACTGGCAAATCCCCCTGGGCAGGAGGTTCCGCTCCCTGAAGCTCTGGTTCGTGCTGAGGATGTACGGGGTCAAGGGGCTGCAGGAGCACATCCGCAAGGTGACTGGGAATTTCCTTGTTTGGTACTCTCTGGTGGGATGGCAAGGGAAAGTGAGCTGGCTGCCTGGCTGCTCTCCATGATTTCTGTACACATCAGAAAGCACAGGAAACAGTTTGGGGCAGCTCAGCTCAACAAGGGTGCTGCTCATTTGCCCCATGTAAGGTCACCATTTCGTATCATGGCCGGAGCAAAGGTGCCATTCATTTTGTGCTCATCTTTAGGAAAAAAACATCTCAGAATCTGGACCTTCTACAGTATGGTACCACAGTTCCCTCTCAAATTAAACCAGAGCACATAGATGGTTTTACACATGGATATTAATTACTTCTTTATTTTATTAATATGCATGCATTGATAGGATGTTTAGATTATGATTAAGGAATACAGTGACTTATTTGGCATGTCTACCTCTGCTGTTGCTTTTTTTCCTGTCTAAAATATATTTTTGTTAAAAAAAGAATGCGTAAAATTTACAGTCTGTTGATACTGTTATAAGTACTAAGTTTATTCTTTATGAAAAAAGGAGGGTTTTTTAATCACTGAAAAACACATGTGGCGCCCATCTAAATTATATATATATACTTCCTCTGTAGCAGTATAGTCAAATTCAAGCATACCTTTCCATCTTTATGAAGTTCAGGGAAACCTCTAGTGAGGGAAGATCCATGACTTGGCTCTAAATATTTACAAAAATATCCATTAGCTAAGGCCCTAGCCTAGCATACCAAATTCCTTGCAGACACACATTCCTTTCAGTTTTGGTACTAAACAGAAGAATTCCTAAGAAAAGCTTTGGAAGACTCATATCAGTTGCATGGCCTTTTGTCAGGCTGATTTCCACAGGTCAGTATTTACATT
>NW_005054464.1:570090-584804 GCF_000277835.1 Geospiza fortis | reverse complement strand
TTTCCCTGTTTCCCACATATTTTCCTGCCTGTCCTGCCAAAAGCTGCTTGTCTTCATAGAATCATAGCTGAGGACCAAGCATTGATATTTTCTGTGACAATTGAGTTCAGGAAGGGTAAGCAAATGAATCTTTTCGTAAAAATATTGACTCCAAAATAAAACCCTTGTATGTTTCCTCATTTGTAAAGGTGGTTCAGACAGCTAAGATTTCCAAGGGCTTGTTGAAATGAGTGTGTTTGGTTTATATTTCTGAGGACTAAATTTTTCTTCAGTACAGATATAAAAATAACTTATGAAAAGAAAGAGGGATAATTAGGTGAAGAATTTTTCTCACTGTATACATCTTGAAATTGGAACCATTAAATTAATTTCTCCTCTTACCTCCTTACCCACTCCTAATGAATGCTGGTGCAGTGGGTTCCAAAGCATCTTAAAATAAACCTAATTTATATCTCCAGCAAGCCTCTGTTGAACTTTAATTTCAAAAAATAATTGCATTTCATTTGTTACATAGCAGAATTGAAGGTATCTCTTGTGAGTTTTCAGATATTTTGATAAAATTATATCACTAGCTGGAAAATAAAAATTAAAAATGTGTTTCTTATCTTGTACTTTTTCCCATCTTCTCAGAAATTATTATGAGCTCCAGGTAGATTGTGATGACTTTTATTTTGGTAGAGTAGTAATGAAGTATCTAAACCAGCCTGACATTGGTTTAAATTTTCAAACCTATAGACAAGTTTCCAAATGAAAAATAATTTGGAATCTAGCTTCACTTGTTAGCTGAATTTTAACATTGCTCATGCCTTGAGAAGCTGTTTTCTTTTAAAAATGCTGTAGCAACTTTCAAATAACAGCTTTTATATTCCCACTGCTGGCCAAGGCGGTCACAGGCAGTTCCTGCTCCCAGGCTGGTACTGTCTCCTGTGTACTTGGGACTTTTAGCTGGGTTTTAAGGGTAGGCCTGTACATGCCAGAATTATTTCTGAAGCTGCATCTGATGATTTGGAGATGCATTTGAGTGGGTGATAGAGTAGACATAGGCGGCAAGAGAAGAGACCTAGGGACAGTGACAGAGGCAGGTATTGCAGAGAACTCCAGAGGGCTGGGGAAGCAGGAAGAAGTGCTCTCTCTGTCTCTTGTGTTATTAAGGAGTTGCCCTGAGGAAAGGGTAACAGAGTCGGGCAGAAGAGTGGAGGTTTGAAGCTGCTCCTTGGGCCAGAATCTGGGAAAGGAGGTGCCTAGGTTTGCTTCTAAGTCATGGAAAATTCTAGGAAGATCTGTGCAGTGTTTATAGGCTTCGTTTGTGCAGCCTGCTACTTACAAAGAGATTTGAGATTTTCAAGAGTGATGAGCCTCTGAGATGATATAGAGGGGGAAAAACACTGTAGATCCGTAAGAACCCACACTATTTGTTGTGTGGTACCAAGTTTCTGTGTGGGAGACCAAAGATGTCTGTAACTATCTCTTCAAAAACTTTTTTTCTTGATGTAAACTGTCACAAAAATTATTTTTACCCCCCTTTTATTAGTATATTTTAAGGAATATATGTTTGTTGTGTTTGCAGCCTTAAGGTCTACATCAAAATGACTGGATAACCACTGCAACTTGGCACTTGCTTGAGGAGGGCATTTAGGAAGTAAAATATTCCCAGGAGATGAGAATGTGTGACTTGGATTTAGATTCAGTAACTTTTTTTGTTTTCCAAACATTCCAGTTATGCACTCTTTTCACACACAGCATGTCATATTAATCTATTGCAAAGTACAGGTTTTAAAGCAGTGGTAAAGGGGAGGATAGTAATCTTTGAAGGATGTGGGGAGAGACAAATACAAATTTTGGAGTTAAGTCCTAAAGCCACAGAGGAGATGTAAAAAGAGGGCAAACTCAACAACAACAGTCTTCTGGACTGATGCCAACCACTCAGAGTCTGTATAAATGTGAAATCCTAACGGCCCATTTGCAAATGGCTCATTTGCAAACTGCTTGACCATCTCTTTATTATTCCTTTGTTGGTTTAAGTCCTCTCAAGGGAATCCTCCTTAAGACTAGAAGTAATCAGTGTACTGAGGATAATGAATGCCATTAAAAATTAACAGTAGAGTCCAAGAAACTGGAACTGTAAAGAACAGCAATAATAGTGATAGTATTTGAACTGGACAGTGGCACAGTCCAAGTGGCTGTTAAAAAGACTCTCGTGACAGCATTTCCCTTTAGTGTAGTGGGATGCAGGCTAAGGCAGGCAAAGAAGTGAAATTTATAGGAGAAAAAGTATGAAGTGATCAAGCCTAGGGCAGTATGTTTATCTGCATATACACAGTAGTATATGCAGATAAACATACTGCAGAGATTCTCCGATGCTTCAGAGAAGCTCCCTGCAATCAAAAGCTATTTTAGCTCTTGAAGGCATTGCTCAAAAATTAAAATTCAGCCTGAACACTTCAATGCAGAAGCATTTAAATTTAAATTTATATTTATATTCATAATTATAGTTATTTACTCACAGACATACATAGGAAAATACAGATTTTTTTTAAATAGGGACCACATCTTAGTGCCTCGCAAGTTTACTGCTCCTATTACTGATTATGTAAGACACTTCCCTTAATCCAGAATAACCAAATTAATTATATCCCTTGTTTCCTTTCTCACTCTTCTGGAGAAGAGCAAAGGTTACATACCTGAGATAATAGTGATACATAACAAGCCTCTTTTTTTCAAGCTAAATTGCACTGCAAAGACTGGGGCTGTTATTCTGTTCCTATATACCAAGGTACTTCAGGACACTAACACAGTCCATGTGATTCCACTCTGAGAATGCACCTAATGGAGGGATTGCTCAAATGGTAGTTCTAGAAACCGTATAGGAGTTGGTTTGCTTATGTCCACACTTTTGTTAAATCAAATAACAGCTCTAATAAAATAATTTTGAAAAGTTAAATAATATTTGAACGCCAACTTCAAGGTAATGGTGCTAGGGACACAGCTTGACACAGATGTCAAAATCAAAAGCACTTGGAGGATTAAAATATCCATAGGTCAGGCTTGGTATGTACACATTCAGCAGAAAACTGAGAACAGCCTGCCAGTCTTTTACTTCTCTTTCTTTCCTATTCTGAGTTTCAGTGCCTGCAGTTTTATTTTCACAGTGTATCTGCCGGCTTTGAAAAGCTGAAGCACTAAAGCCACACGTGTCCTCCTGTGAATTATTGCTATGCTCACATCCAGAGCGTGGGTACTGCTTTTGGACTTAGAGAGGCACGTGTGACACCTGAATGCCCTGCAGTTCCACAGAACTTGAACTTCCAGGCTTAATTATATTTAACTTCCAGGCTTAATAATATTTAACTTTACTGCTGCAGCAATCTCTGTAAAAGCAATTCAGGATAACAGCTTACAGTTCAAAGGTGCAGGGCCTTGGGTAACTGCACTTATGCAAAGCTATACACATGAAACTCCAGTTAAATCCCCTCTTTCTCCTATTTCAGTTCAGTAAAATCTAAAACGCTTGGTGCCCCCCAGTGTCTTTACCAATTATTGCTGTTTGTTAAGACTTGCTGTGAATAAAAGTATTTGCATCCAGACATGAATGCAAAATACTTCCAGAATTTTGGTTTGTGACTTACTTAAAAATTTTCTATTTTCCCTTCCTTTAATTTCTTTCAAATTCCTGAAAAATTATTTTGTTCACGAAGTGGACATAAGTACCTGCTATAAAATGCACAGCTTGGGTCTGGAGTTTTCTAGAACAAACTTCTCACACCAAGCCAGATCTTAAATGTTTGCTGTATTCAATTCTTACCCAGATAAATTTTGATGAAATTCAGCTAGTGACAACTGGACAGTTGTGAAATTCTTGTCTCATTGGACATGATTTGTTTTATGGCTTTGTTTTCCAAGACATGGTACATGCAGTGCAGAATTCTGTGGAGTCGTGTTAAAAGACATGTTTTGTTAAAGCTATAGAAGATGAGGATAGGAGGATACAGTAAAAGACCATTACAACTCCTGTGCCTATTTCACATACGCTTTTCATGCACTTATTATGCATACAAGTATCTGCATGTATGCAGATAGTCCTGGTTGGATTTCACAGCAGTAAATTCACGTTCTGCATATTAGCAGAACATTCAAATGCCTTGGAAAGGATTGAGGATTTATTGGTCTCATTCCTGACTCAAAGAGCTTTCAGGCTAATTTTAGAGGGAGATGATAAATGGGGGTAACAAACAGCAGAGCAGAAGTGGTAACAACTGGCTGGTTACATAGGGTACTAGTAAGCCAAATATGAAGGCTTTGAAGAAATATTTTTATTTGATCTAAACTGTGTTTTTCTATTTCAAGAAATAAAAAAACACCAGAAAGCTATGATTAAGATTGCAAAATGTGTTGACTTTTTTTCTTTTTTTCCCCTTTTCTGTAGTTTCTGTTTTGTCTTGTCCTTTTGGAAGAAGTTACTGTGAGATGATACATTCCACACTTAACCTTGACCCAAAGTAATATGTTTCATTTTTGTTTAATAGTCATCCTTGAACTTACAAAAAGTCAAAGTGCAAAAGCATGGGCTTAATTGTTTATTTTTGTAAAATTATTTGCAACCGTAAATATATAAAAGCTAAAAAATCTTTAAACATGACTTTTAGGTGTTTCAGATAATTTTTGGTATAGACTGGCTATTGCATGAAGACAAACTATAATTAAAATGGCTGGTTTCTGTTGTTGCCTTACCTTTTTTGGTTGGTAGTTTGGTTGTATTTTTTGGCTTTTTCTAGAATAGTGAACACTAAGCTAATGATATAGCCAGTAGGAGGGGGACTGGAGAGGATATTGCAGGTATCTGATGAGGATATGTGTTGGTTCTTTGAAAGTACTTTTAAAGTAATTTTCTCTTTGAAAGAAAGCAAAGAAAAACATGGTATGAGTATGCAAGTATCACTGACTAATGATAAGACTTCCCAGCTGGTTTTTAATATGTCTGTTGGTTTTTTTCCTATTTATTTGAATTTTGGTTTCATCTGCTTCAAAATAATTGCTCTAGCTTTGTGCCCAGTGTCATCCTTTTTTGCTTCAGTAACTTCTCAACAGGTTTGCTGAGATTTGCTGTCCATTTTCTTGATTATACTGCCATCAACTTTTTTTCAACTGAACCTGAGCACCCAGGTCAGAATAGTGAGCAAGTTCTCCCTTTCTTTACAGATTTCTCATATTAAGTGAGCTATTCTAAAAAGCGTATCTTTCCAGCTCAATTTTCACTGAAATTGTGACAATTTTTCCCCTGTATATCTGTCCACTTCCCCCTTTCCCTCTAATGACTTCTGGATTCTTTAGCCATTCCCAGCCAAAACTAACAGTGGTATAAAACCTAAAGAAGAATTATTAAAATTATTACCTCTTAATGTGGTATCATATCAAATTGTGCTGAAGTGTCTCAAGAAGTAGACCAGCACTGCCTAAGACAGACTGAGATCCTAATACAGCGATGGCTCCATATGGTCTCTGGGAGTCATAAATGGGATGGAAGTTAACACAAACAGATGGGAATATGTGAATATTATCACACAGCAGCAGAAGGAACAGAGCAAAGGAATGGAAAATACTTCAGCACACCTTTTCTCTTGGTGAATCAAATGTATTCAATGCAGATACTCTCTCTCTTCTCAGCACATTAGGCTGTCGCATCAGTTTGAACACTTAGTCCTTCAGGATGAAAGGTTCGAGATCTGTGCCGAGGTTGTTTTGGGACTGGTCTGCTTCCGGCTGAAGGTAAGGCAGCTAAAATCTCCCATTTCCTCTCTCATGGTTTACAGCAACACCAGAACCTGCAGCTGAATACAGTCTTTGGAGTTGATTATTTTTTAAGGAAAGTAAAGAGAGTTTGTTTAGAACAAAGCAGATGAAAGAAAAAAGCTTTAGACAATTTTGTTAAAATTGTATCAAAAGCCAAAGAGAAATTAAAGCATGTTAAGGTATGGAAACATACAGTCAAGGCAAACAAATGTTTAAACTAGTCATATAAAATGACTTACATTCTATGTGTAAGGAGCTTTGATAAAGATGACTGTTTCAGTATATTTCCCTAGACTTCTGAATATGGTGTGTATTACTTGTTTCTTGTCAAGTTAATTTCTTATGTGTATATATTTAATATTCAATTTTATTAAAATACTAAGATAAAAATCAAAGCACTAAATACTTTTTAAAATTGTTTTCTTTAAAGATTGTTTTTTCATCTATAAAATTTGATGGTGAAACTGGGAAAATTGAAGTAAGATGTGTTTAAGAACAGATTACATGGGAGGCCAGCCTTCCTGGTCTGCTTTTTTTATTTGCTGAACATGATCCTTTTGCCCTGTTTGGCCTTTTATTCCCCAAAATCTCTCAAAGTGCCAAGTTCGTTGATGTGGAGACCTAGCCCAATGGAAACTAGAAAATTCATTCTGTACTTAGAAAATAAAAGCTGCAGTAGTTGGGAGAGCTCATTTGTTTCAATCAGCCATTAAAAGGGGATCAGTGTCCCAGTTTAGGTAAAGAACTAATTTTCTAGAGGAGCTTGCAGCTAAAGCCTCTGCAGAGGACTGGATTGTAACACTGAATCTGACCACCAAGCAAAAACATCAACAGCACTAGTGTTTTCTAGTTAACATGATACCTAAATGAGCTTTTTAGCTTTTCTGAAGGCTTCCAAGCACATCTTTTCTCCTTCTGGGTAGTTTGTTTTAACAAATTCTTTTCTCAGTCATTCAGTTGCCCCAGTTACCTGAGTTTGATGCAAATGTTTGAAGAAACTAACAAGTAAATAATAAAATAATGGTGAGTTCACCTGGAATAGGAAAATGGTTTTGTTTGAATTTATAATGTTTAAAATAAAATTTAAAAAGACCCTGTGTTTAAGGGATCAGACAGATTACAGAATGTAGTTTTTTCAGTCAATGGAAACATGAATATAATCTCTCTCCTAACAAGAACTTTTTAAAGATGTTGAGGGATAGATTCTGTGGCTTTTATTGCTCAATAACAAAATGTTGGTTGCAGTCTGCTCTCTCACATGGAACAAGCAAACACCAGTTTTGCAGATCCAGACACAGCTGTTAGTCAGCGCTCTACATTTACTTCAAAGAAACAAATCTGGTGAAATAGAGCATAGCAACACAGGAATTGTCACTTTTGATCAGACCAGTAACTCATCTACATCTGTTCTCCTGTCCCTCATGATTCAGAGGAAGAAATCACATCTAAAGGGAAAGAGAATTTTACAATAGGAGGTAAATAATGGACCTTTAGCAAAGAAACCTTTGGACAAGTTGTAGAATAAAGGCCTGATTCCACTGAAAACCAGTGTTAAAAGAGCAGTGTATTTATTTCTTGCCTACCCTATACAAAAAAAGAAAAAATAACCTAGCAGGATTTCAAATTAGGAGGGTTTTATAGCTATTTTAACAGCTTTATTTGCTGTTTATATCACTCCTTCAAAAATCTTTCTGTCATTTTTATAATTCAGAAAATCATATAATTCATATAATTCATACATCTTAGAAGCAGGATATTTGTAACTTTTATGTAGTCACAGCAGGATTAAGGGTCACAGGACTTGAACTATATAATACTGTACCACTGTAAAAGTATGATTTTTTTTTCTCTTACTTCCTTTGTTCTTGAGAGCCCTTTTAAATTTTTTTTTTTTTGCTTAGCTGTAACTTTTAATTTTTTTCCTTTCACACTGTTGAGCAAATGGACTAATTACCTATGACTTTCATATTATAATTATTTCATCAAATATGTCATGCCAAAGGGTTAGTTTTAGGCCTCCTTGTCATGACTGCAGATGAATACAAGTCAAGCTAGTAATTTCTCCAAGGGGGTGAGAATGCTGTCTTCTTGAAGCTCACAGACTCAATCAAAGCTGCCTTCTCAAAGCTCTGGGAGAGGATTAGTCAGTACCAACTTCAATTTGACATGACACCTGAGTGTCACAGCAGCCCTAAGGTGGAGCTGTGAGAGTAGAGCAGAAGAAAGATAAATGAATCTTTCTCCTTCCTCCCTTCACTCCTGCCAACTTAACATCATGTAAGTGCTTGTATTGCCTGAAAGTCAGTGCTGTGCATTTGATATTAAAGGCAAGGACTGTCATTTTAATAATGCATTGCCTTTGATAAGAAAGCAGGACATCATTGTCAGCAGTGACTGACCTGTAATAGGTGGGGACTTACAAAACACCAAAGTTGGTCCATTTTCTTAGTTAGAAGCATTTCAGTCACATCAATATCTCCTAGAAGAGTAAGGCTAAGCCATGAATTTTAGGACTTCACACCAAATTCATCATAACTTGTGCTAAGACAGAACAAAGTTTTGACTTGGGTTCAACTCTTAATTCTTAATATGATCTAAAAATGTGAGAATGATACATTTACGCTTGCTGCCAGTAGGAAACTGTCTGCTTTGTGCTTTGGCTTTATATGGAAAAGGCTAAGCAGAAAAATCACAATTGGATTTCAGAGAAGGTGTTTTCTAGTCAGGGTGTTTTCAAGAAGACCAATGCTGCCACAATAATGCAACTGCTGCTGAACAGAGGGATTGCCCATTTGCAATTCTTCTTTCACAGTCAGTGCCCAGTAAGGGGGCACTGCAGTAAAAATGCAGATGCTCCCAGAATCTCTTGCAATTGTGTATTGCCATCGGTGTAATAGAAAGAGTAAAGGTTGCACAGTACCTAAGGTACTTCATTTGATGGATTCTGTGGTGGGTAACTCCTACAGAACTTGAGGCAAATACTTTTTTAGGGTTTCCACTGATCATATGAAACCTAATTACACCAGGGATATATTAATTTTTTTAATTAAGGGTAAGATTTCATATTTAAAAGAATCTCACAGCAGCTATGCTTAAGTGAGGAAAGTTAGTATAGCTCACTGCAAAACTTCCTCCCATGTTTGTTTGATTAGATCCAAGAAGAATGTAATAACACAGATACAATAATGAATGCTTTTAACATAGCTCACAACCTTAGGTCACAAAAAAGCAGTCAGCTATCACAAATGCCCCAGTGTGAGCACTGCTTCTAAACTGAAAGTAATCCCTAAATCTCTTTGTGGCCCAAAACTTCTCTCTTACATCATCTTCTTTTTGTGATCCTTTGATGGCAAAGCACTGAGATGAGAAGGTGACTGCTTGTTACTGGTGCTACTTGAGCTTGGCTGCTTGGTGGGATTTACACTTTCATGAATTGTTTCTGAAATTCATTGCCATATCCATTGAATTACAATGATTTCAGGGCTCAAATGAACTAAATGAGGCACTTCTAAAAAGCATAAATGATGCCAAGAAGATCCATCTGGTCCCGTGCCACCTGCGAGAGAAGTTTGTGCTACGCTTTGCTATTTGTTCCCGCACAGTGGAATCCACCCACATCAAGTTTGCCTGGCAGCACATCTCACAGCTGGCAACTGATCTTCTGAAAACATGGGAGCAAAACCACCACCAGCAGTAACAGCAGTGAAGTATAAGTGGAGATGAGGTAATTAACTGGCTTTCTCTGTGTTGCCAAGTTTTATTTTAGGTGCAGGTGGGAAAGTCAAACTATGAAGGGAAAAAGTACAAAACCTGTTGTTATATAGCCCAGCTGCAGTAGCAAAATCCTTGCCAGCAAGTTGAGTGTAACCATAGCCATTCCTTCTCTGTACTGTAGTTTCATCTTGCTTGTTTCCAGGATGCACATAGCCAAGGAGAATTGAGCTGTCATTTCTTACCAGTTTGTAGTCAAGAGCATTTGTTCAACCAAGTAATGGAAATTGAAGGGTTGGTGCTCCCTCCATTGTCCCCATTCACCTCTAGCACACCCCCTCTTTCTTCAGAGATGAAACTGAGAGGTCTTATAACCAATTTAACATTACAATGACTGCAGGAAGAACCCAGGTTGGGGAAGTTTAGTTCAGGTTCTAAATACATTGGTATCTGAATAGGCATGCACAAATGTTGCCAGGATTTGGGGCACTATCATATCATGATACACTTGCTGCAGGAATTTTGTAAATTAACAAAGGACAAAGGACTTCAAGACTTCCTTCACTGCGTAGCCAGACTTAACAGAATGAGCACTAACTGATTACTAATGATGCTTCTGGCAGGTTCTCTACCTTCTCCTAAATGGTTTGCTTTTCAAACAGCAATTTTGTCAAATTCCAGCAAATAGGTTATGCTGGCTATTGATTTCCAGATTGATCATTCATAATGAAGTCCCTGAAAATCTCCTCCTAAAGAGTTTTGTCAAATGCTATGTGCTACCTGGTATTCTGTATTTCTAGTCAAGTTATTTTCAGCAGAGATTACTTGAAAATTGTCTGTAAGATGTGTTCTGCAAAACTGAGCTGTGATTTGTTTTTATGGCTACCATTTTGATTGCTTCATGGTGTAATAAATCTTTGACAAAATGTGCTAAGAAATGTGACATCAAAAATATTACTCTTAGTTTCTCAAATTAGAGTAAGCAATGGCAATAAAAATAGGAAGTAAGAGAACAAACCCCCAAAATCAGCTTTGGTGCCCCTATCAGTGGTTTTCCTCCATTAACAGTGATGAATGGAAAATTAAAATACTGGAAAACCTCTTTCTGAGCAAGTCAAATCATATATATTTGACACAAACCATTGGTACATCATCCTGTCAAAGGCAGGCACAGTAAAGAGCTAAAATGAAAGTTAGAGGTGAGAGTCAGAAAAATATCACGTCACAAAGTACTTTTGCCATTTTAAAAACATAAATTCCAGACAGTTATTTCTGTGTAAATAAGAACAACATAAGTAGCTGCTCCAAGAAAAATAATATGTAGGATTCATTTCTACATTTGCATTTCAATCTTCCTTTTTAATGCTCATATTAACTTCTACAGTCTGTTGAGCAATGTGCACAACTATTCATTCAGTTTTCCTCCTCCATGCCTTTCAAGCATACTTCCTACAGTTGAGAAGTTGCAAGTAGACCAGGGAAAATGGATCAGGACAGTTAATTTGGCACGTGGTCTGCTCCTACCTCTGTCTTTCCTGATCTCTTCCTTCTGGGATGCAAACTGGGAAGGATTGCTATTTCCATAAGGAACTGATTTCCCAGGTAACAGATGGAGAAAGGGATAACCAATGAATTTGGTAAAACCCAGGAACACTTAAGCAGGTGACTGACACAAGACATTACTGTCAGCTACAGTGTCAGAAATGTTGATAGCATCATTCTCTTCAGCAGAACCAATGTGAAATTCAGCCTTTCTGTGGTAGCACAATGCAGTAGATT
Organism: Geospiza fortis; assembly: GCF_000277835.1. Taxonomy (NCBI): domain Eukaryota; kingdom Metazoa; phylum Chordata; class Aves; order Passeriformes; family Thraupidae; genus Geospiza; species Geospiza fortis. Next base: position 573,527 of record NW_005054464.1, on the reverse strand, counting down.
GGTAGACTGAAGAGAGTGGAAAATGCTGGCAGTCGTTCTCTTTCTCTGCTACTATTTTTTTTAAACAACCTTATTCAGATCTCATGACCTGGAAAACAGTTTTCATCCCTAACATGTATCTTCCACACTGATACAATTTTACAACTTTTACATTATGAAAACTCTAGAATCTTGGAGCCAAAGAATTACATGTTCTCTGTGAGACAGACCAGGATTTTGTACCTGAAATATATAACCAGAACTGTCCAGGAAAAAAAAGAAAAGAGAGATCAGATTTGGATCACAGAGTAAATCCAGGATAATTCCACTGAAATGAAATGGAGTTGCTTTGGGCTTAGGTGACTATAATTGAAATTAAAAATCTGACTAATAAGTATTGGAAAAGAAAGGCCTAAGGTAAGGGACCCCTAAAATGAACATAAGAAGATTCTGCTGGAAATCTGCTCCATGGAAACCAGAGCACAGATGAATGATGCCTCTGTGAGCCTCAAACTGCTGTAAAACTGGGATGCAGGCAGGATGCAGACCCAAACCTACGAGAAGTGAAATGTCCCCAACAGCCCAGAATAAGACATAGATCCCTTTAGACATTTGTGGGAAAATACTGCCAAAACTGACATTCAATTAAACATTTTCCAGTATCTGGATATCAGTTTTAAAAGTGGTTGTTTTCCAGATACAGAAACTCTTGTTGGCAAAGAATTTAAGATAAAGGCTAATTTAAAATATAGATGGAGTAAAAGTTAATTTTGGGGTTTTTTTTAAAGAGGTGTTTAATAAACAGCAGTGATGAGACCCATGGAATTACATTTCCCTCTGCCTAGCCCAGTACCGAAACCTGAAGTTCAAGTTCTGGTTTTTCTGAAATTCTAGAATGATCCAAGTATGTAACCAGTGAAGGCCTTCATAGTATTCAGTCTCTCATACCTTCTTTTCTCCATGTGATAATTCCTTCTTAGACTGTTGACATTAGGTCATCTGAAAAGGAAATATGGGCTGTGTAATCAACTCAAGAAGAAGCATTGAAAGGAACATTTATAAAAAGAACATAACTGCTGTTTCTGTTCTGTAGCTTTGCAACGTGTCTGTAAGTGAGAAACACTGTATTTATGAATAGTTAATGTTAACCTGGATTTATTGTGCCTTGTCTGCAAAAGCTAATATATCCTGTGCCTGTGATGAATACTGTTTGATATTAAGAGTAATCAGAAAATCCCAGAACTGTGCTTTAGTAGAATATCCACATCTCAAGGAAGACTGCAGCTATTAGAGAAAGAGGGGAAAACCTGACTTTTACTTTCAGGAACCTCAATTTATTTTTTTTAAACTAGCAGAGCACAGTACTTACATTCTTAATGACAGATTATATTTTATTACTGATGGTGAAATAATGAAAATGTATGTATTTATGAAAGTATTGGTAATATATTATAGTCTGAACTGCATTATAATTATTAAATTTTTAATTTTTTTCTTGCATTTACATACAAGATTCTGCTCATGGCTGTTGTTGTTGAAGTACTACTCTTCACCATATGTGATGAGTAGTAATCACATGGAAGTTGCCTTACAACAGCAGTCTAAACCTTGAGATATATACATGTGAATTGCTCAAAGACAGAAGCAAATAAGAAATAAAACTGAGGATCCTGAAGACCAGGGTGGTTGCTGAGGGCAGGTTAAATAACCATCAATGGATAATATCTGTATAGCATATGTAGAGTTTCTGTGTTCTAAACCGAAAATAATCAGAAGTCTAATGCTCTAATTATGATTTGTGAGCTGTTGACTCCCTTTAAAATCTGTACCCAAAACCTCCTGAACACACATATAGGTTTTAATTGGCAATATAAATAAACTAAAACAAAACTACAGCTATTGTCTCTTTGTACTTAACTAAGCTTTTCTTGTCTCATTCATGCCAGATGCACTGTAAGAGGTCCAACTTCCCCACTCTTATCAAGTCAGTGCCCTGATTTTCACCACCAAAGACTTTTTTTGAATGTGTCCTTCAAATTATTTTGCAAATGGGAGTTGGCAAATTTTCCTGCAGGAAGTTTCCTCCTCAGCAACAGGAGTCTGAAAAATACCTGGCCATATCTAGAAGGGCCAGTGCCTACCCTTCTGCCAAGTTCTGCACAGTGCTGCAGCTGGATCTCCCACTGGAGCCACCTGCCCAGCTTCGGCTTTGGTTTGTAGCTCTGGTGCCATCCAGTAGGACGGGGAAGGGGCCCATGACATCAGTCCTGCCTGGCTGCAGTTCCCAAGGCTGCTGTGCTCCCTGCCTCTGTGCAATCCCAGGGAAATCAGGCAAGCATGCCTCAGGAGAAATTTGATGGCAGCAGTGCCACACGCTATTTAAATGTTAGCCCACCTGGGTCTGAGATGATAGCTTGCACACCAGCACAGTTAGCTTAATGTGCTGTCTGCACTGATGGCATAACAAGCCTGATGTATAACAAAAACCTGACAGTAACTGCAGGAAAGGTTCCTCACGGGAAATAAAATGTTCACCCACACAGAAGTGTCTCCCTTAATACCAGAGGTGTAACTGCAGCTTAGAGTGCTTATTTGCATCTAGACTGGTGTGCTAATTTGAACGTGGGTTGGTGTGAGCCACATGGGGACTCCACCACCACATTCAGTTCGTGGGATACTTCCACATGGACCACCAACTTTTGCCCTGTATAAGAGAGTGTCAATCATCTTGTCCTTGTCAGAGCTGTTCTCCCAAAAAGGGCTGTGCAGCAGCTGTTGTGAATTTCAGGAGTGTTAGAAAGCATCCCCATCTGACACAGCCGTGGTGGTCCTGCAGCGGTGCCACAGGGGTGGAGATGAAATAGGTGACCGTGGAGGTCAAGTGCTCGTGTGCCTAAGGGCCAGGTACCCATCTCTGGCCGCGAAGTCACCACCAGGGTTAGGGCTCTGCGCTTGGGCCGTCATTCAAGGCACCTCCCTCCTCTGGAGCCCGTCCTGCACGGAGTGCTGCTGCCAAGGACACAGCCCGGGATGCCACTGGCCTGGCCGCCTGCGAGCCGAGCAAAGGGCATCCAGAGGGTCTTCGACTGCCAGGACAGGAACAAACAGCGGGCAGCTCGGGAATGCTGGTGGGGTGCCCTGCTGTTTTGGGCAGCCAAAATCGAGTTTGACACAGGAAGAGCCACAGCAATCCTGCTCCTTAAATCACCGAAGTGAAGGTAAAGACCTCGTCTGCCCCACAGAAATTGCAGGTCTCCACATTCCCATTTTCTTCTGCCACTGAAAATGGCCTGGACAGGCAATAAACATGACAGAACCTGTTACATTCTCTAGCCTCTCCCTTCTCGGCTGCTCTGACCTTCCGCTGACGAACCAAGCCCTGACCAGAAAGGATTTTCAGAAGGGTGTGAGCGGGGATGGCAAGGCGCGGGAGCCGAGACACCGGCACCGGGGGAGAG
>NW_005054464.1:546673-569413 GCF_000277835.1 Geospiza fortis | reverse complement strand
CTCCGCGCTGAGGCGAGCACGCAGCCGAGTGCCGGATCCATCGGTGACCATACTTGGATGCACCCCCAGCTCCAAGCAGGCACACGGAGTACGCTGTCCTCGTCGTGACTGAGCGTGTGTGCATGTGGCTGTCTTGAAGAGAAGTTGTGAGGCTGTGAGGGGGAGAGAATGATGCCAGACGGTGTGTACGATGTATATAAATAACTAAAGGCTGGGTGTCGAGAGGGTGCATCCAGGCTCTTCTTGGGAGTGCCGAGCAATAGGGCAAGAGACAATGGGCAGAAACTGAGGCATAGGAAGTTCCACCTGGATATGGGGAAGAACTTCTTTACTGTGGGAGTGACCACACTGGAGCAGGTTGCCCAGAGAGGCTGTGGAGTCTCCCTCACTGGAGATAGTCAGGAACTGTCTGGACACAATCCTGTGCCATGTGTGCTGCGATGATCCTGCTTGAGCAGGGAGGTTTGACCAGATGACCACTGTGGTCTCTTCCAGCCTTCCCCATTCCATGATTCTGAGAATAATCAAACTGGAATTTCAACCTGACTACCACTGTTCACTTGTTACAGCCTTCCCTCAGTCCTGTGAAGGTGACCAGAAAGTGGTGATGAACTTGAGATTTTATGTTCTGAATTATGGAAGTATTTCATGGGGGCAGGATATATGGGCATGATACTTTGCAGAGAAAGAAAATACACCGTGAATGTGAGCAAATAATTTCAATTCAAATTAAATACTCCTCCTGGGCCAAATGTCATCTTCCCTATTTCTTCGAAAAAACCCTACACTAAAGGAGTTTAAATTCCACTTTCTGAAACTGAGAAACAAGGATTGCTTTAAACACACAAGACCTTTTCTTCTCTAAAGTGCAAAATGGGGACATTTTAGTGCCTTCAAAATGGAAGAAATCGTTTTGAACTTTTTCTAGTAATCTGTTAATAATTTCTTAATATGAAGTCTTTGCTCCGTTCAGGATTATTCATTCCATTTTTATCTACCCTCGGAGACACTGCACACAATTTTGCTTACTAGCTTAATTGTTTCATTTTTATTACCATCACTGTAATAAATGAAATCATTCTGACAGTGGAGTATCCTCTGTCCTCTGCTGCACTGTGCCATATTCTGTCAAATAAGAATGAAAGCACTGGTGATTTTATTTAACAAGGCCAGTTTTTGCTTGGCCATCTGTTACCATTCTTTGCAGCCTACTTACCTCCCCAGGAGACCTCTGGTTAGAAGCAAACTCTCTCTTTTTTCTTTTTCCCCCACTTTTTTCTTTTCTTTGGACAAGGAAGAAAAGAGAACCCCAGTCTAAATGCCTTTGCACCACAAAGCTGGTTGCTTTTTGAAAAGATTAAAGTGTCCAGACTGGCTAAGTAGCTTGCAAGACCCCCTGCTCTGTTTCTCACAGTTAAAATAATGTAGGTTTTCCTGTGTGAGTATTTAGGAAAGGGGGAAGCAGCTGGTGCAAATGGTGTGAAATGGCATTTTGTGACTGCAGGAATTTTCTGTCTGTTCCAGTTCGGCCATGGAGGCCCCCACGGCCAGCGCGGTGCACCTGAGTGAGTGGCAGGAAACATCCTTCGCTGTCACCTCTGGCACCTGTCCGCCGGAGCAGAAGGCAGATGGATACCGTGCCAAGGTGCTGCGCATTCAGTATGCATGGGCAAACTCCGAGATCTCCCAGGCCTGTGCTGCTAGCCTGTTCAGGAAGTACGCAGAGAAATACTCTGCCATTATCGACTCTGGCAATGCGGAGACTGGCTTGAATAATTATGCGGAAAACATCCTGACTTTGGCAAAGTGTCAGCAAAGTGACAGTGACAAGTGGCAATCTGCCTTGACAACAGATAACGTGTTTGAATTGGAGTGTGTGCGAGAGAGGATGCGGGCTGGCAAAATTTTCCAGAGCTCTCAGATGGCACCGGCAGATGCCCGTGTACGAGCTGATAAAGGGGTCAGCGCCCCCGCTGCTCCAGCTCTTCCTAAACTCCATGTCTTTGGCAGTACTGGGGAGACTGAGCTCACTGCTGCCTCAGCAAAATGTGCAAGTCAGGGACCAGATCTTCTTGGGCATCCCTCATCTTCCAAGTCCATTCAAAGCAGTCTGCCTCCTGTGACCAGAACTTCAGACACACTTCCTGCTGCTTCAGCCTCCTTAAGCAAACAGGTTCTTCCAGGTTTCCAGGCAACTCCGCTCTTTGGAAGTAAAGAAGCCACTAATAGTAGTTCTCTGAAAATGCCAGGTAACTGTTATGATGGACAAAATTCGTCTCTTTTCGGCCAGTCAGCTGTACCTGCCTGGTCTGCAAATTCTGGGAAAAGAAAAGCATTCTATAGTCTGGCTGATGAAGGCAGCACAGCTGTTCCTAGCCTTGCTCCATGTCAGGCTTCCATTTCTACAGAAACTAATGGTTTTTCAGGGCAGAGAAACAGAAATGAAGAGAGTAGTGGTCCTGGGTTTAAAACTGCAAAGGAACAGCTGTGGATGGATCAGCAAAAGAAATCTCAAAACCAGCGAGCACCCGTTTCATCATATGGAGGAGTGAAAAAATCCCTGGGTGCAGGCAGGTCTCGGGGTCCGTTCGGCAAGTTTGTGCCTCCAGTTCCGAAACAAGATGGAAGTGAGAATGGAGGTGCACAGTGTAAGCCTCATGTAGGGGAATCAACAGACCCATTGCTGCCTGTGGATGAACGGCTGAAAAACATAGAGCCAAAAATGGTTGAACTGATCATGCATGAGATCATGGACCACGGGCCTCCAGTCAGCTGGGATGACATTGCTGGAGTGGAGTTTGCCAAAGCCACCATCAAGGAAATAGTGGTGTGGCCCATGCTGAGACCAGACATCTTCACCGGCTTGCGTGGTCCTCCCAAAGGAATTCTGCTCTTTGGCCCTCCTGGGACTGGCAAGACCCTCATAGGCAAGTGCATTGCATGCCAGTCTGGAGCAACTTTTTTTAGCATCAGTGCCTCCTCTCTGACTTCCAAGTGGGTGGGTGAGGGGGAGAAGATGGTGCGTGCGCTGTTCGCCGTGGCGCGCTGCCAGCAGCCAGCCGTGATCTTCATCGACGAGATTGATTCCCTGCTGTCCCAGCGCGGAGAGGGCGAGCACGAGTCCTCCAGGAGAATAAAAACCGAATTTCTGGTGCAGTTAGATGGAGCAACAACCTCCTCTGAAGATCGCATCCTGGTGGTTGGAGCAACAAATCGCCCCCAGGAAATTGATGAAGCGGCCCGGAGGAGACTGGTGAAGAGACTCTACATCCCTCTGCCAGAAGGCTCCGCCAGGAAGCAGATTGTCACCCGGCTGATGGCAAAGGAGCACTGCTCTCTGAATGAAGAGGAAATCAAACTCATAGTCCAGAAGACTGATGGGTTTTCTGGGGCAGACATGACACAGCTCTGTCGGGAAGCTTCCCTGGGCCCCATCCGCAGCCTGCAGTCCATGGACATTGCCACCATCACGCCGGAGCAGGTACGGCCCATCTCCTTCCTGGACTTCGAGAGTGCCCTGAGGACGGTGCGGCCCAGCGTGTCCCCCAAGGACTTGGAGCTCTACGAAACCTGGAACCAGACCTTTGGCTGCAGCAGATGAGCTGCACCCCAGCTGTTTCACTGGAGCAGTGTAGGATTTCAGCACTGCCATGTGTTAAACCTGTGGCAATTTAGTGCATGTGCAGTTTGGTTTGTTTCTGTCCTGGAATTAAACCTCCTCATGTGTTGCAGGCAGATGTCCAGGCTCTGGCTGAGGCTTTCCCAGCTGAAAAGACCGTGAGGAACTGCTGCTCATGATAGGAGAAATTGCTGGACAGAGTTGGCATTGAGAGGCTGACAGCATTTACAGATTGCTGGGAGAGATGGAAACGAATTTCACTGATGTTGAGGGGAAGGTTATCAAACCTCAAAAATAATTGAAAGGAATATTGGGGAAATCTTGCAAGGTCCACCATGCTGTGTCAGTAAGGGATTCAAGTAATAGCAGAAATGCTGATTTTGGGTAGGAGTATGACAAAACTGGACAGGGAAGAATAATTAGAGGTGCTTTGTTTGGGAGGAGATAGGATCAGAGGGAGGAGAGGTTGGAGGTGGATGTGGACTTGTATGGAAAAATGGAAGGGGGGACAAAAGAGGAAGGTCCCTTGAGTGTTGCTCTTGTCTGTCAGTCTTTTGGCTCATTACTGCAGTCAATCCCAGCTTCTCATTAAAAACTTTTTTTTTATTATTTTCTGCTTGACCTTTCTTTCTGTGCTGCATCAGCATGTGTGGGTGTGTTTTACTGGAAGGTCTGGACGCCTGCAGGTGGAGAAGAGGCCATGGGTCACAGGGGCTTTAGGATCTGGGCCAGCCGTGGGGTAGCCAGTGTGGGCAACAAGGTGCTGTAGGGATCCAAAACTCCCTGCCAAACTAAGGGCTGGACAAGCTGGCAGGGAGGAAGAGCAGGATTTGGTAAGAGCCCCCAGTGGCAAGACAAGGGGGCTCAGGGTCTGGGCGTGGGTATTTGATAAATCCTGTGGCAGTGTCTGAAGGCTCTGTGGGTGAGATGTCCTGGTAAAACTGGAGAGTGTGGGCTTGTGTCACACACTGGTGACCTTGAGTGCTTGGGGCTGGAGCTGAGGGACAGGGTGGGGCTGTGGGTGTGTTTATGGGAGTGCATTTGTGTACATTTGTGTGTGTGTGTGTGTGCTGGGAAAGACACTGCTCCCTCTCTGTCCTTGTCTCTGTGTGTGTGTGTGGTTTTGTATCCACTGGTTTGGACTGGGGGATCAGCCTCTCTCCTGGCTGGACCCCCAGGCAGAAACAGCAGCAGCTGCACCCATCAAATTCGGATGGAAGATGACTTACTCCAAGAGTGCTGGGCTCTAGTGGTCAGGAAGGAGAAATGCCGTGTTCCAGCACCTCCTGGGTTCCACTGCTCCTTAAAAAGTCCTCATGCATCAATGGTAAAATTCTTGGCTAGCTTGCATTTGGCATTCTTACCTAAGGCATGAACGAATGCACAGCCTTTTATTGACATAACCTGTCCTTGCCCACTGGCTGAGCACAGCTGCCCCTGAAAGGAAAAATAAATGGAAATCTTTCCTTTGGATTCCTTTGTTAGTGTGGCAGAGCTGGCAGCTCTGCTGTCTGTGCTTTAGTTTCTCTAAAGAACTTTTTCTCCTATTGGGGAAAATGCAGAGCTTAAAAGCTGCTCTTCCTCAGATTTCTCTGAAACTGGATGAATGCTGTTTAACTAGCATTTTTTAAAGATTTGGAAACTACAGGGCCCAGGAGATTACAGTGAGCCTTGAATTCAGAATAATTTGGAAGGCTTAGAATTTCTTAGAGCTCATCCTGATTTAAACAAATGAGTCAGTTTTATTCATAGCTCTTGTTTTTAGTAAAGTCTGATATATATCAGAAATTGTTTTGCAGAGATGTAAAAATTCAAGTACGGGAATTTATCTTCATTTTTGAGATAGTGAAAATAGAATAATTAGATTATTCTGAAAGAATAAATGTGTGATGTGGTTCAAACAATCGATTTTTGTGCCACTTGGGTAAAGATTATGAGATTAAATCTGTTCTTACAAGTTCCATTTTGGAAAGCTATAAACACGTACTAGGTAAGATGTTTGCTTTCTCCAAACATTTCTTTAAATTCATTGTTCTGGCAAGTGAATGAAATGCCAGAGAATTTTCATTGTTTAGTCAAATTAAGGGTTGCTCAAGGGTTAATAAATGCCTTATATATGATTAAATAATTGCTTTATTTATAATGGGAATTACTCTGGTGTGCCATGTGAGCATTCTGTGGTCATCTCTGCATCTGAATTTTCACATTTTAATGGAAGTGCTCTACAAGGAGGAACCAGTGAGAATCCACATGGTAACAGAGAATAAAACTCCTCCTGAGGTGTCAAGGACTGGGACAAAAGTTCTGTGCCTCTGTATTTGTCTCCTGCAAAGTGGAACCTTGTCAATGAGATAAAAGGTAGAACCAGACAAGGCTGTTGTTCTTCCCCCTACTTTTTAGATTATTCATTACAAGAATTACACGAACGTGCCTTTTTTTTTTTTTTTTGAAACACATAGAAATATTGAAAAGGAATATTAGATAAAGTTTTTTTGTGTTTTAGTAATGATGCAGGTGACACGACCCTCTCTTCAGCCATGTAGCATTCTTTGGGCTTTGCTGCAGAGCTCGGAGCCAGCAGGACTTGCAGTTTCAGCCCAAGATGAGTTTCATAACCCTCTGTAACAGTGCCACCACACAGCAATTCGACTGCCAGGAACATAATTTCACAAAATACTGAAAATTGCACAGAAATAGGGCATGATTGTAATTTAAGGGAAATGGTGCAGATAAATCCCCTTTAATGGATCTGTTTAGTGTATGCAGAAACCTATGTACTTCATTATTTATTCTTTTTGGCTGGCTGATCTTTGGAAGAAGAAATGCACAACTCTCTGGTTTTGTGGTTCAGCAACGTTGGGTGCACAATCTCTCAGTTTCTTTTTAAGGTAAATAATTGCAGTCCTGGAAAAGTCAGGTCTTATTAATAAACAAGGCAATTCAGACTCTGAGTGCATCTTGCATTTGAGTTAGCTAAATTGTCTCAGAACTGTATGAAGTCCCCTGGGGGATTTTCATTTGCAGAAAACTGTGCCAACACATGTAGGGGAAAAAGCTGATGAGGCAGAAATGATCATCACCTGCTAATGGCAAGTGGATGGAAACCAGACTGGCCTCTTAAGGGCATCACTAAGATTGTCCTTTTGAAATAAGGCAATTTCCTTCTAACAGAAATTATGGAACTGCTCACAAGCCAACGTGACACTGGAAAACAACCCACCAAACAAAGCAGCATGGGCTGCAGTGCAGGCTCCTGCTCCGTGGGTCTGCTGGAACCAGCCAAGGAGGCCACCCCTGCAGCCCTCCCCTACTGACACCTTCACACCTGCACCCAGCATAGAACAGTTCATGTAAAAGCAGGGATAGCAAAGATACAGACACAATATTCCCAAAGTCCACATTTCTTAGCCTTGCTTTTTAATATTTTGTTACCATTCTGTATCTTACCTGTAGAAAATTAGTCATGTAAGATGCTGTAGATATAAGCAGCTGTAGTACTAATAGGTTTCTGGTACTTTTTTTTTTGTCTCATTAGTTGAGAAGTTTCATATAACCTTGGGTCATAGCCATGAAGCCAAAATAGCATTATCACAGAGTTATGGGCCTGGAAAGGACTATAAGGAATCTGCAAATTCCCACTTTGTGTAAGGTGAATCGATTTTTGTGATTCCTGGTGCATGTTTTGCCTGGTTTGTTCTTTAAAAACATTCAGTACTTATAAAAACCTTGGTCTCTTTTTAGACTTCATTCCCATGCCAGTGATATGATCACAGTCAGGACTTGATACATTCAGTAAATGCTGGGATGGGAACACAGAGTGGTAGATGTTTAGTGTTAGCCATTAATAAAGTGGCTTTCTTGCCTGGATTCTTCAGCAAGGCTGAGGGTGAGTAAAATTCTTCCCTAATGTCTCATCTCTGTTACTGTGATGCAAGTGTTCTGTGCCTTATCCTGTCTGTATTTCTCACATCACAGACACAGGGAAAGGTTTAATCATCCCCTTTGTGGCAGGTACCTGAAACAGTTGGGATGTCATCATTTAGCACTACAAAAGCACCTGTACTAAATAAAAGTCACTCTTACCTCTCCTTTTAATAACTTCCTGTTGGTTAGACTTCTGATCATTGCTGTGTGCTCATCTCTCCTCAGTGCTGATACCCCAAATGCCAGTGCTTGTCAGCGATAAGGGAGGAAACTGGAGCAGAGTGGGACTGACCATGGGTGCAGGGTGGTAGATGAACTTGTCACTGTATTGGTCATTTTCAGCAAAGTTGTTGTGTTTTCCCCTCTTACCCAGGTTGGTTTCAACAGCAAAGTTATGCAGAGGAGCCTCCCTCTTCCATCACTAATAGTCACCAGTTAATCCATCAACACAGCTGCAGGAAAGACCCAAGTGGAATCTCTGGCATGTCTTGTTGTTTGGCTCTTAATGCACTTTGATTATGGCTTTACAGCTAACTGGGCAGAGGTGTTACAAAAATTTACTAATTTCCATCTTCAGAAAATGTCACAAGAAAGACTCAGAGAAGGTGTGTCCTGTGTCTATGTTCCCATATTACCAAGGCACATAACCTGTTCTAAGGAATATGAAGTTGTTTTCTTGTGGCAAAGATGGAGCAGTAAGCAAAAGGCAATATTGTTCTCTTCCAGAACTCTGAGGGTCAATGAAAGCTGCAAGGATGCTGTAAAGACAAAAGATCTGCTTTCTGGCTGGGGGAGAGGTGATGCAGTGCTTCCTCACTGTAGGTAACTAGGGAAAAGGGGAACAGCTGCCCTTTCTTCACCCAGGCATGACTGGAGTTGTCAGCTGGGCAGGGAAGGAGGGAACAGAAAAGGGGAACCTCCAGCTGTCCGAGCTCAAGCAGGGACAAGGCTGCTGTGTGTGTGACTTGGGCATAGCATCACAACCATGAGCTCGTGGGTGCAGCTGAGGTGGACTCTCAGGTTCCCAAACAGCACCCTGAGCCCGAAGGAGTCCCTCTGTTTGAGCTGGGCTGGTTTGTAGTGGTCAGGGGCAGGCAGGGTGGAATCCTGCATTCTGTTGTGCCTGGGATCTTACGAATCCTCCTTTGGCCATGGCACGTGCAGCACAATCAAGCACAGCCAGGCTGCCTGAGGCTTTCCACCAAAGCCACAGGAGAAAAGCTCCCAGGAGCTCAGGCTTTCCCTAAACTGTGCTGATAGAAAATTCCAGTTTCAGATTAGTTTGCCTGGTTTTGGAACTGACAGGCTGCGATCTGAAGTTCTCTCTGAGCTTTGTGAAATGGAAACACCTGAGCACCAAGAATGAAATGATGGCCAGCCTGCTAATGCATTGCTCTGGAAGACTGTCTGGAACACTTGTGTGTTCACAGGCGGAAAAAAAGCTGGCTGTTTTCCTTTTCAGAATTAGATCACAAACCTCTGGAAAGTGGCTTGTGAAAATTCCTACCCAATTCTTACAGGATTTGAGTTCTGTCCTATGGGTCAAAATGTAATAAGATTAAATTGCCTAGGCTTCTGCTTTTCAATTTAGAGTGGTTTTTATGATTTTCAATTACCGGTGTTAGTAAAACTGTCTCTTTATAACTTTTTGCCTACAGCCAAAGGCAAGTGTGTCTCTGCCAGCTGGGGCAGTTCCACCTAAAGCTGTTGTGCAGGATCATTTTGATTAATAAATGTCTCCAGTCTCAAATATTCCTCAGTGGTGGTGAAGACCTACAAGTCAGTTTTCTCCTTTCCCAAATGAGTAAATTTATTTTGTGACACTTGCAACTAGTGACTGCTTCTCCCTGCTGGTCTGATGTAACCAGTGAGATTTCTTACAAGAGTTGTTATGAAATGACTCGTGCTCACATACTTAATTCAATATTCTGAAGAAGGAAAATTTATTTGACCTTTGGATTTTTTTTAACCAGTATAGAAAGAAAAAAGAAGAGGAGTAAATATTGACACAGGAGCTTGAATTCACTTGATATATTGTATTTTTTGCACACCAATTGTTTGCACTACAGAATGGATATAGATCTGGTATAGTGAAGGGTATAGTAATTTACACAGCATTATAGAAACTCCTGATTTTCCTTAAGTGATGGAGAATCGTTTTCCAGAGAGGGCACAGACTGGAAGCTGGTGTCTGCAAGCTATTCTGACGCCAGCTTCTCTTAATAAAAAAGTGAGAAAATTCAAATGGAATCAACAGAGAAAATGGAAAAGTACTGTGGGTGGGGAGATCGATTACGTGTAAAGACATAAATTAATGTGTACTTTCAGGCTGTTTTGTCATTGATGATACATTTTTCAATACCTATCAAGGCTTAATGTCATATAAAAACATACATCTAGTGGTGATGGGACAAAGCAGAAAAAGAAAACCATTTTCAAGAAGGTCACAAAACCTCTGGGCTGGCATAGCTACAACTGGAGTGAAAGAAGAATCTTGTAGTGACAATTCTGTGATCAGTTCATTATTTTCTTAACATACTTTGTGATTTTTTTTCAGTGATTTTAATGCTAAATTTAAAAGGTTCCACCCTGCTTAATGCGGTGCCTTGCTGTCATATGACAGTGAGTCTGAGAGCTGACTGAAAAAAATTAAATGTGATAATTAAAACATTGTGATATCAGAAGTCATTCCAAAACCAGAAGTTTTGCATCAGAGAAACAGAAGATCAAATTTTCAGAAACTTTTACTGTCATCTGCTGAAAATACACACACTCTGTCTCTAAATGTCTCAGAAGGGACAAGGCTGAGCACGCTGGGGACTGCTCCACTGTGGTTTCATTCATGAAAACTATTTTTCATGTGCTTTTAAAAATAGTTGTGGTGCTGCAACTCCCCTGATAGTCATGGTAGTACAACTCATGCCTCTAGTCACCCCAGAGTAGGGGGAACTCATGCCAGGGAGTGTTACCTTTTGTCTGTAGAACAATCCCTTTCAAAAAAAATCCATGTTTTAGGAGTCTTTGTTGCCCCTAGAGCAGTAGAAAAGCAATGCTGCCTTATTTTTGTCACTAGGGAGGAATGAATGTAGGTATTGCCTGTGGGTGAATCCCAGTATCCTGGACACATGCCTGCAGGTGGCAATGGCACTGCTGCTCCTCATCTTCCACGGGCTGGGAATGTCTCACGCAGCGCTGTCAGCAGCAGAAATTGTGCAGCAGGGCATGGGAGCCAGGGGAGATCAAAAACATTAGGTCTGCCTGCATTTAGGACAAGCCTGAAAGATGCTTTGCTCAGTCTATCCGATATAAATCTTAGAAGTTTATGGAGAAATAGTTATCCCCGGGACTCCTCTTCATTTCCAGTAATAGCAGTCTTTTCCAGGGAGAGGAGCACGGCTGTAGTGTTTGAGTTGCTCTTTTTTTCTAGCTTGCCACCAGATGGAGTTCTTTTCCTAAAGAAGTCCATCTGATTTCTTAAGGAAAGCCCAAGGGTAGTCAATATTATTTCCTTTTTTGGCACTTAAAATCATCCAGTGTCAATGACTTGTTACTGGACTTTTATTAATTATTGTATTTATTGCGGGTTTTTTTGTTGGGTGGACTTAGATTTTTGAGATTTTTTTTTGAAGGAGCTGCAAAAACCAGGCTGATACTTACAGAACTTCCTATTTAACAAAGCTAGGACTCTAAAAGATTAATTTTACTTCGTGTGTCAGGTCAACAGGGGCTTGGAAAAGAGGTGAAAATCCTGGTACGGTGCATTTGTACTTAAACTGATTCTTGATCTTGGACATTTTAATAAGAGAATAAATGAGTAGATACGAAGAGTCTCCCAGGCTGAAGGTCCCAAAAGTGCATTGACATGTGGATACAGAACAGGTAACAGGAATTGAGTCTGATTAACTCAAAAGTCTCAATTCATTTCAGTTCTGGTGGATGGTAAATGGCACTTGCTGCTCTCTCAAAGCTGTCTCAGAAGTGAAAGCCTTTGTGCTGCTGCTCCAGGGTCAGACAGGGCCTCACCCACTCCTGGTGTCCTGGCCAGGATCCCCTTGTGCTGGGCAAGGAGTGAACTTTTGGGGTGATCCCTCTGCTGGTGTCCCCCTGAGCTGTCTGGGCCCAGCATCCTGCTGGAGCAGAGCTTTTGTGGCTGGAGAAGCCCCTTGGCTGATTGCTCTGGAGAAATCATTCTCTGGAGCCGTGGAAGACCTCAGCCCCTGGAGCCTTGAGGATGCTTCAAGGGAAAATCACTGATGCCACCCAGGATCACTGCTCAGGGTATTACAACCCCGTGTATATTCAGATATAGGTGGCTAATATTGCTCTGTCTCCCTGAGTCCTACAGTTTCTCACTTCCCTGCTTCATGGGTCAGATGCTCTGAAGCCAATTTACATCAATTCCTGGCACTGTTTTTAAAGGAAGCAAGGGGGAACAGCATGAAGTCTCGCTTTCTGCCAACAACAGGAAGCGCTTGCTCTCTGTCAGGCAGCTTGTCCCAGCCATCCCTTTTGTTCAGCCAACAGATTTTGGGACTGCGGATTTGGTTTTCCACACAGCAGCGCTCGGCAAATCCTTGGAAAGGCAACGTCACGGAGTGGCAGCATGGATGGTCGGGGGAAAGCCCAGCGCTGCCGCAATTCCCTTTTTCGAAGGGAGTGTTGCTTTAAAGAGCACTCGCCTGAGGGAAGGGAAAGGAAATGGTGATAACATCTCTGCCTCGCTCTGTGCGTGGCTCTGAAGGAGCTGCTGCTGAAATCTTGCTGAGGGTGATGGCTGCAGGAGTCTCCCGGTGGCCTCTGGGCTGGTGCCTGTAGCGCTGCTGTCCTGCGAGTGAGACAAGAGAAGAGCTGTGCTCTTGGATCCTGCGCTTAACTTTTGTGCCTAAAGCAGGCCAAGATACTGTGTGGGGTCCAGAAATTTGTTGTGTAGCTTCCTGAGATGCTCACAGATCAGTCCAAAATCCCTATTTATTTTCGTTCTCCTGATACATAAGTAAAATTAAAACTGATATGAAACTCACATAAAAAAAAAAAAAAAAATAAATCCCCTCTCTGTAATATCCATCTTTGGGGCAGCTGTTTCCAGGCCCACTTTTTGTGTGCTGACTGCATGTGACACTTGTACTATTATTTATATTATTTTTTTTCCTTATCACTGCTGCAAAACATTTTAGAAAGCTCACTGCAGAAGCCAGTGTTCCTTACACCCACCTTCATTCCTCCCAGCGTTTTCCTGGTGCAGACACAGGCTTAGGCTAAAGAAACCAAGAAGCTCAATTTCCTGAAGAAATTATTTTTTGTATTTTAACACTCCTTCCCCCCCCACACCACCACCCTGATTTTCTTTTTTCCTTTTTTTTTTTCCTCTTGTGTAAATTTCTTTTCACCTCTCTGCTACCACCAAACCTCCTGGCATTTGTTTCTTCTGGGCATTTCCTTTCCAACCCCATGCTAGCAGACTTGTCAGGGCGTGCTGTGGGGCTGAGTGGCTCCAGCCTCTCCCTGTTCCCCCTGCCCCAAAAGCTTCAACTTGTTCGGCGCTAATGCAGTCCTGGGCTGGAGAAGAACCACGGTCCTGGTACAATATTCATGGCATAAAATTATGGAAGTAGCAAGAGACTTTGTAGCAAAAGCAGATGTGGAAATGATGGGGTTTGAGTTGAATATTTCCCTGATTGCAAAGGAAATTAGGCAAGCAGTTTGTACAGGAGAAGCAGAACCAAAAGGAAAGCTCTTCGCTTTCCCCCTCAGCATGTGCTGTTTCTCCAGAGAAGCTGTGGTGATCCTGCAAAGTTAGACAAGGAGGGTGTAACAAGTTCTTCCCTATTTTCTGGAAATCCCACCCTCTTTCCACAGCTTATCTGAAGTTTCTATTTTGCACGTTCCTATTTGTGCAAAGTTTGGGTGAGTCTCATCTTTTCCGTTGCAAATGAGCCTCTAACTAAAGCCCTTATAGGCTGATTTATTTTTTGTTTGGTTGTTTGGTTTTGGTTTTTTCTCTTTCTTTTTTGGGTTTTTTTTTTTTTAGGTTCTTCCCTGACATTGTTGGGAGGGCAAATGAAGTAATTTTGTGTTGTGCTTTTGAAGGTTTAGAAAAGCATCCCAACCTGTTAAATCAGTTGGTCACATAAAAGAGATATTTGAGCATAACATTACGTATCTGTAGAAAAATGGAAAGACACCCACAGGGCTGTACACCAGACAGGCAGCCCCTGTCCCAGCATTGCTTTCCTTTTTTATCTGTGCATCATTTGAAAGACATTTGCAAGGCATAAGCTGTCTAACTTCAACAACTAATCATGGAACATATTATCTGTCTTGGTATGTTTGGTATCAAATATTCTGTGAAAATAGGCAACTTAAGATGTTTTTATTAACAAAGAAGTGGAAGGAAAACTGGCAGCTCTTGGTTAAAAAGATATAAATTATTGAAAATTTTGACTTAGACAGACATGTAGTATTTGCACATATAGTACATGTGCACAAACACACACATACTTTGATGTAACATAAAGCCTGACTTCTTAGTCCTGTGGCCTTTTTTCAATTCTTAGCTGTTAGTGCAAGGGTCTGCTGGGGTTTCCTGAGTTTACCGTCCACCAAAGAGGAAGCCTGATTTGTGGCTGGAGAATAAATAAGAAGACCTGGCTCCCAATCCTGATTTTGTCAAAAACCTATTGCACAAGCTTGCATAAGGAATTCAGGGAGCGTTTTGTGCTTCAATTTCCCTTCAGGGAAGGAAAGGATGTAGTTGTTTCACACTAGTGCTGCTGTTTACAACCTTTCAGAAAAAGTACCTTGAATTTTGGAAACTATAAAATAAATTTAAAGATAACAGGAAGAAATTATATCACCTTTTGATTCAAAGTAATTTCCACTTGTAATCTTACACACATGGACACGCACTCATCCCGAAGTCAAGAGAACTACACACCTGCTGTGTTAGGAGCAAAAATGGATATTCTCCAGGACTCTGTATCTCCAGAGAATGGGATAGTAAGAAAATATTTTTTTTATTTTTTAAATTAATGACAGCATAAAAGGAATTATTGAAAAAGACTTGCACCATACAGTTCTGTGCTTTGTCAGAAGATAGTAAAAAAGAAGTGTGAATGTATAGTGGGAATTCCTGTTTTGGCTGCCTGGATTTAGTAGGGGTCGGGGGCAGGAAGCTGTCACTTAGATCTAAATAGAAGAATAGTTTTAGTTCAGGAGTTGATTTCAGGTTTAAGGATAATCAAGAGAAGAGGACAACTCTCCCATGGTATAGTAGGCACTCTATAATAGGCATGCAGCTATTAGGAAAAGTGGAATTTTTTTCCCCCTGAAATGCACTGGGTTTGGCTTATCTTAATTCCATAGTAATAACGCTTATGGTAGAGAGTAATTTCTTCACTGCTGAACTTGATATCCTAATTTTTCCACCCAATCTTCTACCACCCTTCATTTCCCTTCTGGTTTGCCTATCACTTCTGGTGCATTTGCTCCTACTTTCAATGACCAATGGTTAAGCTATCAAGAAGTAGTTAATGAAACTCAGGCAGATGCCTGTAGTCTCCTTCTCCTGGCCTGGGGTTTGGAAATGCCTAATTTTGAAAATGTGTGAACATGCCTAATTTTCCATGACTTGTTCTATTAACACATGCATTTCACTGTTTTCCTAAAACCACTCGAGCTTTTCTTCCTCTGCTCTTTCTGCTGGTCAGGATCCCACCTTTGTTTAAATTTGGTGGAGTCGTGGCTCAGGGAGAAGCAGCCGCAGGCTCTGTTGGTGCTGGGTATTCCTCAGGAGCCCGAGTATTCTCCCTTACTCCGCTTTACCCTGCTTCCTGCAGAAGAAATTCTCTTGTCAGGTACTTTCAAAATATCATAAGATAGTTACAATACTCCTTGTAAGGCTGGTTGGTGTCTCAGCCTCAATTAGAGGGAGATGGAGAGACAGATGTTTCCAAAGCAGAAGTAACCATTCTGATTTGTACCAATACTTAATGAGTCCAAAAACCCCCTATTTACATGTGAGTGCTCAGCACAATTCCCCTGTGCATTTGCTAGACTATGCAAATAAAACACTCTCTATATTATTAGCCAGGAACTAAGTGACTGGATGCAAAGCAAAAATAAAGAGTTTGTGAATGTTTCAGAGCTGGATTTGGGGAGGTAATAGCACTTATGTGCTATGCTTAAAAAAAAAAAGTGAAATTCATGTAACAAGGCTTTGGTTACTGCTACAAATATGTTTCTGGCAAGTATTTACACCCTCTTCTTTTTCTTCAGCGCAATGGAGAGTAAGTCTATATTCTGTCCCATGGCTACACTGAGGAATCTCTGTAAGGTGATAAAGATATATTTTTGTACACTGCAACTATCAGTGAAATAAACCTGGAATATTTGAATCCAGATTTGAACAACCCTGAATGTTAAAAGCTCTGTGGATCTCTCTTCTGATTTGTATGACATATTAAAGCCATAGTTTCTTTAATCCTAGTCGATGCAATAGGGACACTACAAAGTAAAATCTGCAGTCAAATTGACATTACTGTCTCCTTTGAAACAAAATATGGAGGAATAGAAAAAGAAAAATCCCTCATTTACTTGTAGTACACATCCCATCTACGTTTTAAACTGCCCCCTCACTACTCAGATTATTTTCCCAGTTATTTTGGTAAAGTGCATGCAGGGCTGGCAGGTGCAAATGCTCTGACATGTTGGTGAGGCTTTGCAGCCAGAGGCTACTCCCTCAGGCAGATGATATCTCCCCAGGAGGGGATGACAGGTTCCTCTGGGGCCCTTGGCTTTGTTCTTAGTGGAAAGGAGATTACAGGGGATGTTAGCCCAGGCTTGTGGCGTTCCTGTATCCAGGCTCTATGAGTTTTGGGGCATAGAATAGAGGAGATGAGTTCAAGGTTAGTTCTGCTGCTTGCGGAAAAGTTTATGGACTTCAGATTGAAAAATCAGAGCATACTGAAATTGGTCACTAAATTGTCAACTGACTGAACAGAGAACAGGGTTTTAGCCCTGAAAGCTTCAGTGGAGACCTGAGGACTCCAACCAGAGGTTTCCCTAGAAGAGAGTTGAGAGCAACCCCAGGCAAGCAGTCAGGTCACATTTAAGATTTAATCTGGTTGAACCTTGAGTGGGAAACAAGAAGTGAAAACTGTCAACTGTGCCCAGATCCATTCAGATCACTTTTAGGGACAGTTTTGATACCAAATTATCCTTGTTATGCAAAGTTCCTCACCAACCGGCTGGTTCCCAGTTATGCATGGGGAGAAGCGGTGGCCACATCTGCTTCCCGTTTTGCCGTTTCGGGGACGAGCCATCTGTTTGGCCTCATCCCGAACAGCCTGCCTGGGGCTGATTAACTTCCTCACCCCCACCAGCCCCTGGCTCGCTGTCTGCTGCAAGGTGTAGATTTTTTTTCTACTTTTTTTTTTCTTTTTTTATTCTCTAACTGCTCATAAACCAGAACCTTCACTTCTCTCCCAAGGGACAGGAAGGCGTTGGTTTGTGTGATTTGCAGCCGCCACCAGTGGCAGGAACAGCAGCAGCTGCCCTCTATCATTCACATGTCTCATATGTGTGGTCAGGACAGATAAAACCAGGAACTGTTCCATGTCCTGGGATGGCTTTGAAGCAGTGAGATCTTTCTCTATATGAAAAGAAAAAAAAAGTTTGTAACAATAAATGCAGCAGAAATGTCGCTGCAGTTAAGAAGGATCTGTTCATTTGGCAAGAGCAGGGTTTCAGTCATGCTTGTGCAGCCTTTTTTTGTTTAAATGGGATTAACTCCTGCTCTCTGAAGCCTGGCTTTGGATTTCTCACTTCCAGCTATCCCACTTTCAGTGAAACTTTGCAAATTTTTGTCCTTCCTGTTTTCTGTAAGCCCATCTCTTGGCCATTAGGGCAGGATTTCAGAAATCCTTCTTGTCTGCTGCTGCCAGTGACTTCAATTCAGCAGTCCTGAAAAGTCAAAGTCTGTGCAGCCAAAATAAAGAAGAATTAAAATTCAGAAACTAGGATAATGGATGTCCTGTTATTAAGAGTTCATTTGCCTTCCACAGGCCAGATCTGAGGAAACTTTGTTTTTTATGATGCATTTTGACCAGAATTTGTTCTCATGTAAAATTTTCCTTCCAGACAAGAAGCTTCCTGTGTTTCACACTAGTGTACAGAGCCTGGATGGCCCATAGCAGGGAAGGATGCCCTGGAGATCTGACCCACGAGACAGGCATGAACAGTTTGTTCAGAAATCAAATATTTTGCTTTTCCAGTTGCCACATTTTCAGTTTTCAAGTTGCTGGTGCTGCTGCTGAAACATGAAGCTTTCAATGAAAGTTTCCCTTTCTTTTTGACCATCTCACAAGCTCATAAAAGCAGTGCAATGTCCTCAGTGTACTGGCAAAGTCAGGAGCATTTCTAACTCCTTTCCCCCTAGTATGATGTTGAGTGATTGAGTGATTCTCACACACACACACACACACACACACACACATACACACACATACACAGAGTATTAAAAATCCAGGAAATTGTTACATTATCTGATCCATGTGCTCCAGGTCTGGCTCTGAGTTCTCATTTTGGTGTCTCTAAAATATTTGTGTATATTTTAATGTATTTCTTGATTTCAAACCCACTGTTTGTTGAGCAAAGGTTATTGCTGTTTTGGTGTTTTGATGCCTATGTGTGGATTGGGAAGCTGGTCTGAGCACTTGAGGCTGAAAATACTCACCCTGTGTAGCTGTAGGTTTTGTCTGTGTAACAATTTGTATCTTGGCACCTGCCACAGTTTCTGATGTAATTTAAGCAAGCTATTGGTGTAGGAAAAAATATAAATGTGTTGATTTGAAGGAAGTTTTTGAAACATAATAGATAAGAGACCCAGAACAGATTTTCAGGGACACAAACTTGCATTTAAATCTGTGGATTTCTCTAGCTAAAGGATTTAATAACACTGCTTGAGAAGAGTAAATTTGGTCTATTTTTGTGCTTATTATTATTATTATTATTAAACAGAACATATTTGTTTTGGAGAAAAGTCATCAGCTGAAACAGAAATCTGTAGTTTCATTTACTGAGAAACAGCTATGATGGGGAACAAAGAAACTAGGATGTTAGCTCCTTCATATATGATGTAGTCATAGTTTATAATGAAACTATAACACAAAAACTTAAGGAACTTTAAGAAAATTTAGATTTTGGGAACCTGTAAAAGAATTAATTGCAATACCATAAGGGTTTGTTTTGGTTGTTTTTTCTTCTTTTAAAAATCTCCCTTTGTCCAAAATTATACCATTTAACAAATAGAAATATTTCTGAAACTTTATAAATGGTGCCTTTTCTGAGAAAAACACTGATCCTTGTTTGCATTAAATATGTGATGTGAAATTTACTGTGCTGGAATTCGAACAAAGAGGGACACCCGCAGAGAAATCACCCTTGTTATGGCAAATAGTAGAAATAATTTCTCTGTGTTTTATTTTGAATTACCATGACTCTACATGCAGAAGTAATTGTGTTCTGTAATGACTCCATCTGGCTGGTGGGAGGGAAGGGTGTGAGGAGAGGGCTGGAGAGGAAGGACTTCTCAACAGTGGGCTGCTTGCAGGACCTGGGAGATTGGGATGGGCAGGGACACTCTGGAGAGCAGGTGGCCAGTTCAGGACCTGGAGCTGGCTGAGCAAGGCTGCCTCATGTGGGGGGGTGAGGGCAGGGTGGTGACACAGCCTGGCATTTTTGGCCACAGAGTTTGGATTGCGAGGCCAGCACGGATGGACTCACCATGGTGCAGGGAAAACATGGATGGACTTTCCGTGGTGCAGGGACAGCATGATGGAATCCCCATGGGGCTCTGTCTATCTGCACCTCACCTTGCTCTGAGTCTCCTCCCACACAGTCAACACCCACAGACACAGAGCCTCCAGCTGTGCCCAGTGCCTCCTTCACCCATGAGGAAAGTGACAAAAATATTCTGGGGCTTGGGGTTTTTATCTTGTTCTCTTGTCTCAAAAGATACATTTCAGTTTGCAGACATAATTTAATAATATTTCCAATTTTTATGAAATTGCTTCTTTTTTAAATACAATATTCTCAAAGAAAATGAAGTTACAATATAAAACCACAGCAAAAAAAAAAAAAAAAAGAAAAGAAAAGTGTAAATACAACTTTTTCCATTAGAAAAGGCAGTGCCTGGGGAAGAATGGGATGCAATTACTTTTTACTTATTTAAAACAGATATAAACTTAAAACCACGCACATATTTACTCCTTTTAAAGGTCAACTAAGCCATATCAGGGTATTGTACCATAGCAAAAAAAGAGCAAAAAAGAAGAATTCACTAAACTTTTCTGAGGGCACAGTTTGTTTCAACGTACACAAACACAACATCCTATTTTCATGCCATCCTTGCATATGTTCATAAATAAAATTATTGAACCACTTGTTCCTAAACAAACTGAAGATGATTTTGTGCAAAAGAGAAAAACACTGGAAAAAAGCAAAACTAAAAAAGCCCTTTAGTGAACAGAGAATGCCATTTGCTCTGCCTTTAGACTATGCCCTGATACACTGTGTCTTAATATACTTACTTATACTACTATACTGTTTATTATACAACATCAACATATTCTGTTATAGTATAAATAAGAAAACTCCAGAGTCAGGAAACAAACCCACTGTGAGTGACAGTGCATCATCATGTCATACCAACCATTTTAGATAGATATACACATACAAATGTATATAAAATATTAATGACACACAAAGCCTCAGAGAGGGCATGTGCATGTGGACAGGAGGAGAGACACAGGGACTTGGACACGTGTGTGTGTGTGTGTGTGTGTGTGTGTGTGCAAAGAGATGTGGTGAAGGTAGCAAACCTACCCAGGAATCAGAAATCACCTCTCCAAGCTGTGTTTGAGGCACACTCGAACTCCACTAGAGCTGCGCTTGCTTACACGGTTCATGCACGTGGCTTTATTGGTGCTGGTTTTTGGTAAAAGCAAAGAAACAAAACCACCTGAGTGAACTGCTGTCCCCCTCCCCTGTATAGCTGGGGGAGTCTTAAAATGAAGGGTGGAAAAAATTATGGCATGGGGTATACAGTGACCTAAATCTAAGAAGAACAGGAAAGAGGTCTAAGAGCAGTAAAAGCAGAACATTTCTGTACAGCCACTGTCTGATCTCACATAGGACATTGCAGCAGGGCTCAGAAATTATTTGTACCCTCTCGTTTGGCATCAATCAAAATTGGAGAGGGGTAAGAACAGCTGAAGGTAACCATGCCAGCTATGAAAAATGAACCCATTCCATCTGTACTTAAAGGAAGGTTAAAATTAAAGGAAACTCATCCATGTAAGTTAACCCCTGGAAAGTCCTCTTCAGATCATTCCTATGCAAAATATTTGGTAACACCTTATTGCCAGGTGAATTGAAGCTGAATGTGTAGCAGGCATTGATGACAAGACCATGGCTGGGGCATGAAAGTGGCCAGGGATTCCTTGTGCCCACCCCTCGTGCAGCCTCTTGGGCTGGCAGGTAACAAGCAATAACCTCCCAGCTGAGTTATAATGCAGGAGTAGAGGGCATCAATAAAGTCCCTTAAGGCAACTGAGTTCTAACGTGGGAATAGAGATGATCACCTTTGGGTCTGTAGTTCACACCGCTCATTTTGGGGATAACATGTACCAGTAATGTGTTTTCCCTGCTGAGGATGTATGCACCAGTCTGTGGGCATTCCTACACAGCGTTCACCTCTGGTGACAAAGCCACCGCATTTTCAGGCTCTCCTGCAGGTTCAGTGTAAAAACACTGCCGTGTCCACTGAAGCAAGGGCCTCACAGCTGCATGAACAGCCAAAGCTGGAGGTTGTGTAAGCACACATTCGTGATTCATGTTCTTATCAGTGTCCTTGCTCAGCCTCACTGTTGTTGCTCCTGACCTACACCTGCCAAAGTGAAAGCAGAAGAAGGAACTCGGCATGCCTGTAATGGTATGTGTATATAGGAAATGTTTATCAAATATAGCTGCAAATGTAGCATCAGGTCACACTGGCCCAGGCACAAGCAGTTCATGGTCCCATCAAATCTGTTTTATAGCAAATACATGTGCTTGCATGCACTTATTAATGGAAAATCCGTAAATGTATGACAAGACTGCTAGTCTTGTTGAGTATTTGACAGTGTTTACTGTAAAATATCCATTCCTTATGCAGAGTGGAAGTATTTTCTACATTAAGTTAATAAGATGGGGTTTTTTATGAATGTTTCCCAGAAAATATTGCAGCACCAGTGATGGATTTTTATGCAGCTGCAAAAAAATTATTTTTGCCCAGTCCTAAAGCATGGGGGTGTTCAGGGAGAGAAATGAAATATTTGGAAGAGGAAGCTAAGTAGAAGCTTTAAAAAAAAGGTTTTTTATCAGATGTGTATGGAGTTAAAACCTATTTGTCGTAGAAGTTTTAATTCTAACTGAAGCTACAGTACCTGCAGCAGAACCCACCATGGAGAAAGACTTTGGTGGACCTTTCTGCATTCTGCAAAGTGCTGCAGCCTCTAGTCTCCATTCTGCAAAACCCAATATTTTTTATATCTTAAGATTAGTTCCACTGAAGTAAAAGTAACTCAAAACACTTAGTGAAATGACCGGTTGGATAGGAAATAAAGGGTCACCACAACTTTGTGGGTCTTGGTCCCTCATTAAATGGCAAATGCCAGGAAAAAAATAAGACGGCTGCAAATTTTGACTGGCTGGTTTAATTAATCTCAGTGCTTTAAAAATAATCAAGTGCAACACTTACGAGTAGAGCCACAAAATTTACAAGAGGACATCTTCTGTGCCAGCAAAATGGGATTTTTTTATATTTAAGAGAGGGACATTTAGATATTTTCCAGACAGTTTAAAAAGATGAAAAATGTGCTTAAGGAGACTCCCCACACATATACCTATCTACTTTCTCAACTGTACATCATACTCTTCTAAATAACTAAAACTTTAAAGAGAAGAAAAATTAAATACATTGTAACTTTTATATGCAGAGTAAGGAGGGGTTGCTTAACAAAAAGTGGGGGTTTATTGGATAGGAAGAGAAAATATTTATTCAAAGAAAAGCCAACAATACCCTTTTTCTATACATTAAATGCAATTCATACTTCACAGAGTATATTACAAGGGTATTTCTTTTATCTTTTGCATTCCTG
>NW_005054464.1:540597-546644 GCF_000277835.1 Geospiza fortis | reverse complement strand
CCTGCTGCCTGCCTAGTGACACAAACAAGGCATGTTGTGCTATCAATACCAGTAGCACACTTACAGGTGGAAATGTTCTTCTTCTTACCACCAAAGCAGCTCACCAAAGAACCTTCTGGCTGAGGGGGTCCCATCCCACCCCAGCGGTCAATGAAGTCATCTGAAATGGGTCCATCCATCTTGAGTTCAATCTTCTCAAAGTAGTCAAATAATACTAGAAATCAAAAAACATCACACATCTGGTAGAAGAGCCCTACACTCAGTGTGCTAAGAGAGAAAGCCTGGCTGCTGCTGCCTGTTGTGTCCTCGCTGTGTGGAGCACTCTGCAAGTGGTTAAGAGTTCTGGCAAGAGGGGCTTGCAAGAAGCATCAGTTCAGGGAAGGGCTTTCAGCTATGTGACTACAAAAACTCCTACTTACATTACTAAAGGTTTTTGGTGATCAAACATTTTCAGTAAAAACGAATTTTAGAAAACTGAGTTGCAATGCATGCTACCAAAATGAAATCCCTGTTCTTGTGGGAGAACATTGCTGAACTTATGATTCTCTCGTGACTTTTACTGTCCAGCTGACTTCTGCTTTGTTGCTGTCATGGCTCGTGCAGCTCCAGTAACGCAGCTGTTGAGGCTTGATCTGTGCCAGTGTTTTAACCCATGTGGAAACGGTGCTCCCCTCGAGTTATGTGGGAAGAGAATTCGTACCTGTCCTGGCTGTGGTAGCCACACATGTTGCATTCAAAAGGATCGCGGAACCCATGGCAGCCCATATGGATCGTATACATCACGTGATCCAAGAAAAGGACTCGACAGTGTTCACACTTGTAAACCCTTACTTGCTCCCCATTGCTGCTGATCACTTTGAAAGCATCCTGGGAATTGTCAGTGCCTGCTCTCAAGACATCGTATTGCCTATTTTCTTCTTTTATAGAAATGCCATTTCTTGTATGGGCACCTATGTGGTTTGTCAGGTAGATCAAACCACTGCGCTCCTCATTATTGCTCTCTGTATCTGTTGAGTCTTGGCAGCTGTTGCTGGGAGAGACATCTCGTTCCGAGGAGACAGACTTGGCTTTGGAAAGCAGCAACAAATTTTCCACTGCGCTGTCCTGAGGGAGGTTGGAGCGAATCTGATTGTCCCCAAGAGGCTTGTGGAGCTGATACATGGGGCTGATGACGGGCACTCCCTCAGAGCCGCCCGGCGGTGTCTGGACGAGGGGGCGCAGGGACTCTGCCCCCAGGTAACTGATGGCGTTGTTGATGGCCTGGTCGATCACGTGCGTCTGCATCAGCTCGTTCTCCTTCTCATAGTTGATGCTGGCATCGTATGGAAGATCGGGCAAGCATTTGTCACCTGCAGTGGAAAACAGGGAGGAGTTAGAGGGCTGATTTCTACATGATTAAGGAAATGAACATCATGGATTAATAAAATAGGGAAGAGGACAGTTGACCGAATCCACCTCTGAAATCCACCTAAGGTATTCAGGGTTCTCTAATACAGCTGCTCAGAAAAGTGGTGGGTTGGTGGTCTTTTTCAGCATGCAAAATAATTTGAGGGTTTTGGAAAAGCAAATGGATGAAAGAAATTCTGGAAATAATTATACAGGGACTCATGGGAGCTACAGATCTAATGCTTTGTCATATCTTTCTCCTTTCTTACTGGTGTCCCTCATCGGCCTCTATGGTGAACAGAGGCCACTCACTGCCTTTGTGGCTGCTGAAGCCAGTGTACCCTCACAGCCACAGCAAGCCTGGCCTGATGCTTCAGAGCATGATGCACATTATCAATATTTTTACCTAAAGTATTACATTTTTAGACTTGAAATTAGTTTCAGACCTTCAGTTTCTTAGTAAGAACCCATACCGGCAATGTGGTCATATATATGTCATTTCGGAGAAAAATCAATAAAAACTTTATTTTTCATATTGCCACCATCCCCACACACCTACCATAAGCCATGTTAGTCACATTACCAGAAGCTACCCATGTCCCTAAATATTTTGTGTCAAAAAGTTGTATACAGGAGAAACCAAGAATCATGGAAAAAATTTAAGCACATTTGTAGTTGGAGCATATTTTTCCTACAAGGTAGAAAGTCTTATCTGGAGCAAGATTACTTGTAAGTGGTAACTTTAATTCTGATGGGATGCCTTAAATAAGGGGTAAATCTATCTATATATATTATTTTTAAATCAGACTGCACTAATAGTATACCTTGATAGTATATTTAGCTGGATACCCCAGTATTGAAATATTTAATTGAGGTTCACTACAATTTCCCCCAAATTACTGCACAGATAGCAAAACATAGAAGAAAAAAGTTAGGAATGGAAAAAACTATTTAAATGCACAGATATTGATTTTATGAACTTGAGCAGTCTTGTCTAACAGTGTAAACCATCAGTTATTACCAGGCCCTTAATAAATTCATGCAAATGTAAAGAGGTAAAAGATTTTCACAAGCTCCTATGGTCTACCAATAACATATTGTTGATAGTCTGGATGGATTTTCTAGCTCTTCAGATCTTGGGAAACACTAAAAGCCACAAACATCTCTGTGAAGTGCTGTCACCATTTCCTGATGAACATGAAATTTACTGGTAGGTCTTGGAAAGTCCTAATTTGTCAAAAGAAATCCTAACAGAAGCATGGAAATTTTACCAGAAGATCTGTACATTAATTTATCAACAATTTTCCACCCAGTTTCTACTCAGATTGACCATTCAAAGTGAGTGAAGAGACCAAAAATCTTCTAGCACAACACTTTTGCAATGATGGGGGCTAAAGTGTAGGAAGTCCTGTGGTCTACATTTCCCACAAGATATGGTTTCACACCAGTGCCATGCTCTGCAAGCAGAGAAAGAAATACCCTGAGCATTGCATAAGTTCCTGTAGGGGATGTAGGGTACAGACACCTTCTAGCTGCTATGCTACACAAGCTTCCAGTTCCTCTTGTTTTCTTTCCCAATCATTCTGCCAATTTGGGCTTCATCTTTTTTAATTCCAGATTTATCCTCTATAATGCTATACTTTTCAGGCAGAGTTGCCTAAGATTCAAAACAGGCATTGTAAAAGACTCTCAAATTAAATACAGAAAAACTCTCCTAACATGAATGTATACACTTTATTCAAGGAGGAAAAAATGAAGCCAAAATCATTCCTATTCCATGGGCACTGCACACCACTGAAAAATGGGACTGGTCTTCATTAGAAATAAAATTTTGGGCATCCAGAAAGCAAGATTTTAATATCTATTTCTTGGGTAGTATTTGCTTTATGTAGCATAACTAGTTGGTAGTTGTGCTGAGAGAATCAAGTGTTCATAAGAAAAATTTGTTTCCAAGCAAAGTGCCTGAAACACACACAAAGTTAGGGAAGGCAGGCACCATTTCTATATCTAGGCAATGCAGTAATACTTGCACTCATTAAAAATAATAGCTCATTTCTGTGGTTATTAGAGCATAAGTAAATTAAACTGCTAATGGCTTGATGCACTTCAAGGTTTGCATTGCTCAGGATTCTGCAGCAGGTACTTAAACAGTAAAAATGCATTCACTGCATGTGGGCACCTTTTCTCTTAGTGTTTTTTAATCCCTTTCTTGGCTGCCTGTTCTTTTAAACATTATAACCATATATCAACTTTTTGTGGAGTTCTCACTCTCAGGTTTGGATGGCCCAGTTCTTTTGGATTTGGGAACTATTCCAGTATGGAATACAGACAGAATTTTACAGGTAACTGGATGAATTTGTTGAACAATCTAATTTTTGAAAGGTAATTAATTTAGTCTTGAGAAAAACTACTGAAGCAGAAGACACTCCTTCCTTTATGTGAATGATGCCATTTTCTCCTTCTCCCTGAAACTCAGCACAGGTATTGGGACATGATAATTTACAGGAGCAATTAAGTTCCCAAAAGCTCTCCTCAGCAGCCAGCCCAACCTTGTGTTAATCAGGAATTTTTCTATTGTATGAAGCAGTAGATAAGGATTGGAAAGGAAAGAATTTGGGAGCATTTGCTTGTTAGAAAATTTTTCCTTTTGAAGCCTAGCAAATTTCCATAAATATCTGCTGTCAGTAAGTTGTCTTCCTACACTGCACCCTGAAAAATTGACAGGAAAATCTGCACTCCTAAAACTTATAGTTAAACTGGCTGTCTTTACTGTTTCTCAGGGTGAACAGAGAAAAAGAGAATGAAATAGCCAATCCACACCCAAGGATACATTACATATAGTATATTTGCTAGTACCTTTTAAATTTAAGCACTTTTAATCTTCCTGGAGCTTTCATAGAATTAGTATTTGGGCTGATGCAAACAGTTACTAGAATGTCTAAACTAGTCTGGTTGGCCTTACATATAGTTGATATATTTTTGGTATCTATGTCTACTACAACTTTTGCCCTTTTATAAACATAAGCATTTCTTAACCTTGACTACCTCCCAGAATTGTTGTATTTGGACTTGAAAAAAGCCTTGGAATTTAATTTAAAACCTTTTGTTGCACCTCCTGACATAGCTGAAACTCCGTTTTTCATGTCTAGGAAATACTAATTTTCCTTTCACTCCTGTGTCCTTGTTGAAGAAAGTATATTTGCATTTTCTGTCCCGTAAACTGACGTTTTTTTTCCCTTAACTTTTGACTGAAGACCTTCTTAATGTGCATTTTGTTTCAGAGACTTTAATCTGATTGTTTCCTATGGAATAATATTTTTTAAATGTACAGAGAGTTAAAAAAGAACCTAACTAGATATGAGTATATGCTGTCCTCTGATCTCCCATGTTTTAATTTATTGAAGAATAATCTTGCATAGTTGACAAAATATTGTATGTGGATCTCACAAAACTGCTGTAATCCCTACTTAGAACAGGCCTATTAAACAGAACAATATGTGCAGCCTTCATTTTTATAGGCTTAATGTCAAATTTTTCATTGTTAAGACAAGAACTGCTATGTGTAAATGGACATGAAGTTTTTGCATCTTTCATAGAATGTACACAAAGTTTACATTTCATTTAGGTGCTGTTTTGAGACATATCAATTTGGGCTGTAAAAATAAACAGAGTTTATCAAAGGGTGAAGAATATTACCCAGTCTACGTTCAACTATTCACAAATGCTTTCAGAAACATCAATATGCCCAGATCTGAATGTCATTCAAGATTTCAATAAAATAACTCTGAAAGTGTGATCAAATGCTATCTCAACGGCAAACTTCTGTTCCTATCTTCAGGTTCTTAAGGCAACTTCAAGAACCTGTTCAGATTTTGTAATGATCTGGTCTGTAAGCTTTTAAAAAGGCAGGAAATAGGTTTAAAATTGATCTCCAAATGTGAAAAATTAAACATGCAGAAATTTATGCTGGAGATGTTTAGTTATTTTTTTTCCTCCAACATATCTCTGTATCTGCTTCTATAGAGATACATATTGTTAATTTAGCAAAACAAGCAAAATTATAAAGCAAAAGTAAAAATGCTGTGATTTTTTAGGGGGCTTTGTTTTATTTTATTTTTAGGAGACAGCAAACGTTTAACTCTTACCAACAAATTTCTGAGGCATAGAGCTCTTACGTTTGGCGACGTTACTTGCTAGTCTATCCAGCACGAGGGCTCTTTCTGACCCTATCTTGCACAGGTCTTCAGCCATTTCACTCTGGTTACTTTCGTCTTTTATGACTGAAATCAAATGACATCAGAAGGGTTAGGTAGGTTCCATTTTAATGGAACTGTTGTCCTAGGTTATTGTTTGTCAGTCAATGTCTTTTAGCTCCCAAGCAGCTGGATGAAGGAGCTCAGCATATGAGACACAGGACAATTCTGACTCTCAGTAACAAATTCCCTCACGCTGGTTAATCTACGTACATGTTCATGTTTTCCTCATTTAGGACACAAAAATGAGATAGCAACTGCAAGGTTTCTGCCTGTATGTCACATAATCACTCCACCCTTTGTTCTACAGCCATTCTGCATTTCTGTGAATAAATGAGGTCCTAACTTTATCCTGGACACAAAGCAGTTCACCTTTCCACTCTCCCACTGAAACCCCCTGCAATGTTC
>NW_005054464.1:526075-540560 GCF_000277835.1 Geospiza fortis | reverse complement strand
GCGGAAGATTTATTTGCAAGCTACACCAACCCTTGTTTCCATCCCCTTTTATCCCATAGCAAATATTTCAGTACTTCCTTGATGCTATTTTACACTTTAACAATTTTAATTGATAAAATCACACCTTCAGTGGAACACTAATTTCCAATACTCAAACCTGTTTCCCAACCTCCTGCTGCTGCTGAGACTCTGTAGAATTAGGAGCTTAATGTGAGGCTCTAGGAAAAGGAGACTATTTCATTTTCAGTATATTTTACTTCAGTACTTTCCTGCAGAAACAAAAGGGATGTATGAAAATGCGCTGTCAAAACAATGACTGTGAAACAGGTATGGAAAGGTATTTCTGACTTCCAGCACCTAAGAGAAAGGCAAATGGACTAAGATCACAACACAACTGTTTTGCTGTAGGCTTTCTGTTTGTGGGGTTTGGGGTCTTTTTGGTTTGTTTGTCAAGGGAGAAAACTGGGTTAATTTTACTTTTATCTGCTACTAAGATATGGACACTTTTCCTGAACTTTTGGGGTGCTGATAAAGGAAGATGCAAAAGATTATTTTTACACTTTGATTCTTCAAGTTATTTCAATTAAGTGCCCTGCTCTGCTATATTTTTCCTTCTGTGCCTGCTGAGAATTTGTTTTATCACTGGATTAACTGGTTCACAGGACCCATTACTCTGGTACCTGGCTGTTTCTCAATAGCTGAGAACACATCGTTGTGATCCAATGTTATTCTGAGAATATACCACAGCTTATCATCTATTTAAAGGATGATTGTGAAAATTTTGTTAGACCTGAAATATATGAAATCAGCTCTGATGGATACCTGTGAGGAACAGGTGAAGTTTCCTATTCAACAGTACCCTGCAACCAAACTGAGGAGTACACAACTGTTTCTTGAGTCCCTGCTGCAGCAGCACATATTGCAGTGACAGTGACAGTGACAATGAAAATGCCAGTGCTGGAGTTTCCTTTACACGGAGTTTCACAGAATTATGTTCCAGCCCCATATGACACTAAAGATTGCGACCAATGCAGGAAATTAGAAGAATTTAGTCATGAAGGTGCAGAAAACGAAAGGGTGTTTATGGTACATAGCCATCATTGTATAAGCACACACCAGCATCTTGTGCTGACCAAGGCTTCCAGGTACCATCTCAGGAAGAGACTTACAGAGAATCTTTTAAGGCAGACATTCAACAGGGACACAAAAGACTGAATATTTAGTTAAAAGTTGAAATTATCAAGAAATATCTGTTTAGGATATAATAACATTTCTAATCAGTTCAAGAGAGGGTGAGTCATGTATTTAACAGTTAAACTTTCAAACTTCTAAAACTTCTTAAAAAAGAGGGCAAATTGAATCATGTACCAATCCCCAGTACTTGCAACTGAAACCCTCTGAAATCTGCAACCAAATGAATAACTATTTCTCTATAATTTGGTGTTTGTGAAGTGAAAAAAAAATCATGTTATCTTTTCAAACAAAAAACTCACAGTGACTGAGGAACTGTAATTGACCCTTTAAAAACTTCATAAACTACTTCTCCTACTGTTTTATCTAAGCCTGATTAGAATTCAGCACACTTCCACTCAACTCAAATGCAAAACTACAGGTAATATCTCTAAGAGAAGAACTTCCCATGGACAGTGATATTATAGTCTTCTAAAATAAAAATTTTGCAATTAAATTCATCAGGTTCCAATTTCATGTAAAAGTTAAAAATGTAAGTACAATCTCTTGCTCCACTTCTCACTCCCTTTTACTCTATCTTTCCCTTATTTAAGTTCTTTCTCAATTACATCTTTTAGATTTCCAAGTTGATGGAAAACTTCTACAAGTTTAGGTTCTTTCCACTGACAATTTTTCTATGCGTGCTGCCTAAAGTATTTTAAAAATTCTGTAAAAAGCAGTCTTGCTGTGGCAGAATGTCAAATCAAATGGACTAGCAGATATTTTTATACAAATTTTTTGAATTTTGTTTTTAGAGAATGGGGGAAAAAAGGGGTCTGAATAATAACAGATCCACATCACACCTTAAAATAGTTTAAGAACAGTGGTATTATAGCTGCTGGCTTTTCTAGCTATATCATAGAATCCAGTAGAATTCAAAGGCATCCACTCATTCTAAACTGTTTTTTCTACATTTTCATAATGCAAAATACTAGGAAAAATGCAGGAAAGTTTCATTTTTTTAAACTGAGGACTAAATTTCTTTAAGAGTAAAGTCTTTGGCTGAATATGAGATTTAAACTCTTCAGTTAATTTAATTTTTTTCTAATTTGCAAAAGCAGTCCTATAATGTCAAATATGCAATATAGAAGAATACAAGAAGACTATACAAGAAAATATACATATATAAATGTATATACAAGAAGAAGTGATTCTTCCAAAGCATTAATTAATTCCTCAAGTTTTCATCCCATGGAGTTATTAGTTATTTAGTTGTAAGCTGGCGCAAGCTCTCCTTTCAGGATTTGATATAAACAAGAGTCAGTCTCTAAAACTGTTTCTGTCTTATTAAAGTTTAGGATTCCTGACATCACTTTCGTCTTACTAAGACTTTCGTAGTAGTTCAGCTACTCATTCACACAGATTTTCAAATTCAGTGTGCAGGCACTTAAATTCATGTGCTAGACACTGAAGACTGAAATCCCAAACCAGAATATTTGCTTCTAAATCCACTCATCTCTTTGAGAAATAAGTATTTCTCCTTACTTCGTATTATTACATTGAGGTTTTCTATTCATATATTCTGGAGCCCCTCAATAAAATTAGAAAGGGAACTGCTCTAACATGCTGCCTGCAGAAGCTTCTCAGTTGTATTCACTGCTATCATTATGTGCATATACTTTACATTATTTGATAGCATGTAAAAACATATTCAGGTTCTGTACAGATATAAAATATTAAATGAAGCATCATTGCACAGAGGGCAGAGAGAACTTTCCATTTTTTGTCATTTGACAAACTAAATAGCATATCCTGACAGGATTAAAAAGGTATGCAGGAAATGGAACTTACTGACTGGATTTAAACTCCACCATAGAAACTGGATCTTCTCCATCTAAAGCTGCACAAGCAAGAGGACTTTTTATGGCTAATTACTGTGATGAATCCCTTACAGATCTCCTGGATCTTTGTTAAAAAATATAATCCAAGCCCCAATATCTGCTTACTCTCTTTCTGGGTATAGTTTTCTGATTTCTCCAAGAAATGGACTTTACCTTCATCACTACACTAGTCTCAACACAAGTCCTTACCTCCCCCCAGTTTTCTTTCAAAGGGAAGCTTGGGAAGAAGGTTGTCGACAAATTATTAGCCATTCTGACCTGTCTCAAGTCAAACTGCCTAAATAAATTAAATATCTCTGGCTTCATGTTCTCTTGCTTGGCAGAGTGAGATCAAAGCCAGATATCTCATCCTTGTTAGATGAGCTGGTCCCAGTGGTCAAGTAAGCCCTTTAAACCGTGGCTGGGAAGGGGAGGAGATGTGCAGTGCAGAAAACTCTGCAGCACCAACTAGAACACTGGAATTAAGTCTTTATTAAAAATACATCCGTAAGTGTATTGCAATATAGGCTTCCAAGACAAGGCAGTGAGTTGATGTAGCCATATTTTCTCGACATGACAAACTGATGTTTTCCAGGCCTTGTAAGTGTTTTGCTACATGTTTGAATTGTACCTTGGCATTTTAGTGGAGCTGAAAAAAGTGAAAAAACAGCCAAATATTTATCAAATAAAGAATAAATCCAGACACAATATCACACATGTGGGGGATGTGTGTGACTCTCCAAAGCAAAAGTTGCCACAAATGGTACTACTGATTCTTTTGCACTCCTTTCTCTGCATTTATGACAGGACAGCAGTATTGCCCAAATAGACACTTTTACTACCTGGATAGATGCTGCTTGAGAGATTCATTGTCTGAAGGTAGTTATGGCAGCGTTCTTTATGTTCTTCCAGAGAGCTGCGCTGCTTGTAACTGCGACCACAGTATCCACACTTATGGGGTTTGCCAACTGGAGAAAACACAATTCATTATGAGATTCAGATGAGGCATTCAACAGCATATGGTAAGGACAAGAGATAAAAAGCCTACCCCAAAAATTAAGCCATGCTGTGGTGAAGGAAGATTTCATTAATTTAAAAATCGAAGTGAAAAACAACTAATGGAAAACTGATTGTATATCTTTACATTAACAGGCCAATTCCATAGGTGTTACAAATTGATTTTAGATGATTCAGATCAGATAAAGACTGTGACATTAAGTCTTTAAAAACAGCATCTACACAGGTTAGGAACTGAGACACCTTCAAAGGTCTGGGAGCGGTTTCTGTAGTGTCCAGTCACACAGAGACTGCCAGTGGACAAACTGGTGGTATAGGTAGGGACTTGCTTGGCTGGAGGTCAGTTCTGGTGTGAATAGAACCAGCTCAACGCTTTTAAGACAATCTTAGATTTTGTGTGCTTTCTGCTTCTGGAAATTCAAGATAAATGGCATGACAATTTATTTTCTGTATTACATCTATCCAGATTGAGCTAGTTTGAGGAATTTTTTGCCAACAATACTTTTCTGTGTACTTCTGGACTTGAATTTTCTGTCTTAACATGATAAGACTGTCACTTCATATGTGATTTCACAATTTTAGATAGTTACACAGTTTAATTTCTGAATTTTATTTACAGGTTCTTAGGGGAAAATCGGATTCAGACATCCAACTTGTTTTATAATGTATTGGTGCCAATTTTCCAATTGCAGGAACTAATCATTATCTATAATTTAGGCATTGTCTCTTTAACTACAGAATCCTCAGGGTTTACCAAGAGTGTCTAGGTGAGATTTCATATAGAGGTGTACGTGAAAACTATGTTTCAAATTGTGCGTCCATGAAAATCAATGACAACAAGGAGAGGGAGGCAAAATGCTGTTTAAAATATGTGCCTTCCTCAATCAGGCTGGGAAAAAACAGAACAAAGAGAAATTATTTTGGAAATCTAAGCGTGTTATTATTCAATACATGTGCTAGAGAAGAATTTCCCTAATTTTTTTGGAGCACAAAAATATCACTTTGAGAGCTCCCCTTCTGCCACCCAGAACCCAAAACCAACTTTCACAAGTAACATTACCAGTGTCAATTCCAGCAAATTGTATTGGTGGTCTCCCATCCAAATAGCAATTTGCATTTGCAGCTTAGCTTGGGGAACTACATGAGATAGCACTCTGCTTTTAAAGGCACTTTAAATGCGCTACATTGGTTTTACTTCACAGAAGGTCTGTGACTGTAGCTTCTGTCAAACAATGAGAGGTTCATGGTAATGGGAAAGTGTAGCTATTCAAAACTATTTACTCATATCTCCATATTACTGTTGAGACACATGCTGAAAAACTCCATGAGCATCCTCTTTTGTGGAAGATGATTGTCTTTCTTTCTCCCACCCTCTGCCTTGTCCCCACTCTCTCTTTCAAAGTACTTGTAATAACAACATGCAACAAATAACTCCTGCTAAATGCTGTATGTAGTATTCACTCCTCAGGCTGAAGATGAATACAAGACTGTGTTTCAAATTTATATTATCTCTAACCCTAAAACGTTCATCAGCTTAAGTCATGTTCATACTTCTATGAAATGGATTACTCACATGGGGCTCGTAAGATAAAACTCTAATACAGAAACTTTGAATCAGCCAAGAAGTATGGGAAAAAACCCAGTTCTTCTGGTGAAGGGTCATGAGTGTGATGTGTGTTTAGTCATTTCTTTGCTGCTAACACACTGTGGCCAGCTCACAGCTTGCTTAACCCCAAGATGGGGCTACTCAGGGTGAGAAGAGCTCTCAGGATTGGTAGCCACCCCCATCTCCTCAGCAGGTATGGTGATAAGCATGCCTGGTTATTCCCAAACCTTCGCTTACCTGAGTGAGTCCTCAGGTGTCCCGTGAGGGCATCCCTGCGACGGCAAGCATAGTTACACAGGTGACACTTGAAGGGCTTTTCACCTGAGTGCAGCTTTATGTGGCGCAGGAGGTTGCCCTTCTGGGTGAAGGAGGCTCCACACTGATTGCACTGGAAAGGCCGTTCTCCTATGGAAAGAAGGAGAAAATATGTGAGAACAAAAAAATCTTAGAGGTAACAAGAGAAAGATTTCAGGGAGAAAGTTGTTTTCTCACTGCTGCTCTGTGACTTCCACCGGCTGCAGGTTTGATATAACATGAGGCTTTCAGACTAAACCTGCCAGTTTCTTAATGCTTCACTGGCTGGGTCAATTTGATCTGAAAATCTAATTTTTTTTTTCTAAATCAGAATGGCACATCACAATGCAAATTCAAACTCATTTAAATAAAGTGACTGCAACATTTTGTGTTGAAGAGCCACTCTTCCTGATCAGCAGTTTTGGAATAAACCAATATCCAATTTTGCATGTTGTGGCATTTGGTGAGGTTTTTAATGTGGCTTTTTTCAAAGGGTCTTTAAAATATGCCACTGAAGCAGCAAAATAAAAAGGAAACTCATTAAAAATGCATTTCAGGATCACAAGTTCATTTCAGCGTTACATTCTTATATTTAAATGAAAGGCACTTCATTATAACAGTTATAATAACTTCTTTTCATTTACATTTTCCCTGTATTTTCCCTTTCAATTTCTTCTCCATTACCTGTCTGTCCCTAAGCAGCCAAATCAGGAAAGAGACAGAGAAAAGAGAGAAAGCTAGAGAGTAAAATCACAGAAGTTAAGACAGTGCAAAGGAAGCTCTTTACTTCCATGTCTAAGTCCCAAACCTTCTATAGGTAAGGTATGAGCAGAGGAGCTGCACAAACAGGCTCTGATGGTTTACACTTTGGACAGATGGGGAAAAACTTGAAGAGACACAGCCTTGATTTGTTTAAACTGGTGTTTGTTATCAAGGAAGTGAATCAAAGCCTTTGCAAAAATTAATATGGCTGTTGTTTGCTTTTTAGTGTTGTTTAAAATCAATGTATTTTATTAGTTTGGGGGTTTTTGGTTTTTCTTGTATATATTTTTTTTAATTTAAGATGGATGAGGCCTTTTCTGAAATCCATGGGAAATAAAATATGTTTCCAGTTGTACCAGATAGGAATAACAGAAAAATTATACATAAGAGCATTCTATTAGCAAGAACTGCTTCTGCATGCCTGTTTCTGTACAGTCCTCAACTAAGTCAAACTAGCCTTTAAAAGACATTTGCTGGATTTTGTTTCTCTTAGGCATCAGTTCAATCTGTTGTAGTAAGTGTAAGTGTGTCAACGTTAGAAACAGCCCAAAGATGACCTGTTCTTAGTTATAATTTTTTGGTGCAACAATAATATTGTATTTAAGATTTCAGTGCCGAAGTTAAAATACTAAAAGAAAGAAAAACAAAAACAATTTCTTCCTTCTCTCTCTCTCAAACATCATGTATTCATGTATCATTTTGCACACCTAAGATGACTTTTTATGTGCATATTCATGTGCATATATGTGCAGCATGATCATTTTTGACTTCTGGGTAATGCACCAGAACAGGTGAAGATCAGTTAGACAGCAGCACTGTCCCAACCCAAAAACATGAAAACTCTGCCATCAGGGCTGGCAGCTTTAGCATTCAGCAAAGAGCCAAGTGAATCCCCTCTATGGCAAGACATTTTCATTGGTCAGTTTCAAGCACAGCAGCACAGTGCCTGTCAAACCGAATGAACTGTAAGAGCTACTCAAGTAGCTCTGTTCATCTAAACTATACCCACATCTGGTTCAGCTGGGATGGCACACAAAAATGCCAGCATAAGCCTTACAGGACTTTGAAATGTACTTCATAAGCCATGCATGGTATGGTTAGGGAGAAAAGAAAACAGGTAAGTGTCTCTCAACTTAATCTTTGGGGCAGTTACTCAGTGCAGAAAGTATTTTTCAGAAATGGACTGAAACAGTAAACGGGAAGAAGTCAGCTCAGCAAGAGGGGCACATTCAGAAGAAGTAGTTAATTCTTACTAAGTAGCTTTTCTAGCATTCATTTCTGTTGTTTTTACTCAGAGGACTGTAAGAAGACAAAACAAGAATCATAAAAGTACTCCAGGCATGAAATGTAAAGCAAGCAAGAATGCAATGTATCTGTAGCCTACAGCCCTCCCAGTCACAGGGTGAAGTCTTGCACTAGGTGGAAAAGATGGATGCAGCATTTCAAATGAGACTGCTGCACACCAAAGACTTCTACAGAATTTAGAGTGGGATCAGATGTAAGGAAGCCTGAACTTATGTTGCTGTAGAAAGAGAACAACACTGTCACCAAAAGACCCTGAAGCTCTGTGTAGCTTTGCTGGCCCTTAGCTGTCCATGATGCAACTACTGGGGTGAGGAAATGCCTCCTTTATTGAACTCAGCAAAACTCCCAGACCTGCCAGGATGCTGACAGCCACTGATGGAAGGTTACTGGGTGTGGTGATACCTCCAGAAATGAGGATGGAACAGGATGGAAATAAAAAATACATAATGACTCTTTTTCTAAACAGTCTAAACAGTGCATTATTTTCTCCAGGTCTGAACAGTACATACCTGTCCTGGGCATGTAGCCATGAAAAAATATAGGCCCAGGAACAAAAACTGCAGTGGGACCCTGAATTCAATCAATCATTATCACTGTTGCAGTGATTTGCAAGCCTTAGTAGGAGCTTGGGCCCTGGACCATGTATTCAATGAAGAATGCTTATAATCTTAATTAAAATATTTCTAATTTCTTAAACAATGACAAGATCACCTAACACTCAGAGACCTCTAACACGCTGAGCCCTCCTTCTAAATTTGAGACATTCAGAACCAAGTAACAAGATGTGAGTGAACTAAGTGGTGACTTAACTTAGTGTACACATAAGGAGGCAATATATACTCCTATGCACACACATACACAGATATGCATGAATATGCAGATATATGCACAGTCAGCAAGAGAAGCCTGAATATACCCTGAAGTTTCAGTATCAGGGAGCAGGAATTTCTTTCTCCTTTCAAGATCTCCTTTTTCTTAAACACCAAACAAGGCAGTGGCAAGCTGGAGAAAATGAATGTGCTGAAATGGGAGTGAGAAGAGCTAGGCATCCGTGCGTTGGGATTTGCTCTGCAGATGTAAGCAACAGGTAAGGTGCTAGGAAGCAGTCAGTGCTGTACAGCTGCCTGCAGACAGGAGAGGGCAGAAATATCAGGTGCTGCTCTGCATATCTGCACTTGGCAGGTGTATTCATTAAAAACAATTACATCTTTTATCAGGTCAGGCAGTCATTTTATTTTGGCACTTTAGTGTGCTAGAGTTTTGTTCATTTATCAAATATTTATTTAAGAAAACCTCACTGCATATGCAGGTTTTACATGAATTAGCAGCAAAGTAATTCATTTTTGAGGCTTATTCCTTCAGCAGGCATGTATTGAAATGGGCTTCTGCATAGTCAGTTAAATGTCTGTAATAGTATATCCCATTTCGACTTTAATTTTCACAGCGCAGCTGAAAGGAAAAGCAGTCACCACTGTTTCCCCATGACGTCCCTTTAATTTAAACTACCAGCTCTGAACTTCCACTCCTTTGCCAGCCCCTGAAAAAACACCTGAGCTCATTCAAAGAGGCTGCTCAGGAGAGGAGCTGAGGGTGAGGCAGGAGGGAAAGCAAAGTCATTCTTTGCATGGAAGGACCCAGGGACAAAGTTTCATTTAGTTTTATCGAGTGTAAAAGAAGAGGGTTGTGCTGAACAAAGTGCCTCTTGTGGGGTGCTTCCACTGTAGGCTTGAACTATATTCCCTTATTAAAAAGAGGGTCTAGTTGGTAAGGGAAGAGCTCTGCAAAGGGTGAAGAAATCTTCAAGTGACAATCTTTGAGTGGTAGCACCCCAAGTACCATTGGCAGGCAAATGGGTCCCTCTAACAGGCAAGAGGTTCGGGGAGCTGAAGGTCTGGGGAAATGACCTGGCACTTAGTGAGGTGGCCCCTGGGGATATTGTCACAGGGACCAGGCAGCCCTGCTCATGCTCAGAGACAGCAGGCTGGGTACCAAGGAGCTCATGAGAAACAAAGGCAGCTGTGCCCACCACCTCCCTAAAGTCAGGTGTGTTCTCACACAGGACATTTAGCCCTGGTGCAAACACTGCCATGGACCCTTAGGGATCTGAAACAGCTTCTCTGATCCAGCAACAGTGGCGTTTTTTTAACAAAAGAGCAGTCTGCTTAAGCAAGCACAAAAACTTCTACCTCTAAGTG
The DNA here is from genome assembly GCF_000277835.1 of Geospiza fortis. Classification (NCBI taxonomy): domain Eukaryota; kingdom Metazoa; phylum Chordata; class Aves; order Passeriformes; family Thraupidae; genus Geospiza; species Geospiza fortis. The sequence goes on along the minus strand of NW_005054464.1, from coordinate 530,331 downwards.
CATTTCAAGTTGCGGCATACTGTTTCAACCATTACAGCAACCTCTTCAGCCTATGGGTCTGTTTAAAAGGCCTCATGTACAAGTCATTTTATGTGTTCATTTTATCCATTTTTAAAGGAAGAAGAGAAAAGAAAAGAAAAGAAAAGAAAAGAAAAGAAAAGAAAAGAAAAGAAAAGAAAAGAAAAGAAAAGAAAAGAAAAGAAAAGAAAAGAAAAGAAAAGAAAAGAAAAAAAAGAAAAAAGAAAAGAAAAGATCAATCAGTACTTTTCATATCTTGGAAGTAGGCTACAGCCTCTCTTCTGAGTACTAGTTGTGGCTTTTCCAAAAATTGTCTGTTCTTCCCTGACAGAGGGATTTACCACATAGAATTGAAGAGTACTTTGAAGTAGGCAATGTAGCAGCATTGCTTCTGAACGTGGCTACCCCATGTTACACTAACAGATCGCACGATTCCATGGCTCACAGTTCCTGTGACAGACATAACACTGAGGGCAATGGAACACATTGTGGGCCTTTTCACCAATCTTCTCCATTTTAACTCTGAAAGCACTCTGTTAATCTCACTGCTTAGTAATTCTGGGAAAGTTATTTAAGCAAGACTGTGAGGATATGGAGGAAGAAAGTATCTATGTGTTTATTGGCACAACTATTTCAGTCAAATGTAACTATAAGACAGATCAATTCTTACCTTAAAAATATTTTAAAATTCCTTCTCATTGGAATATTCATGTAAAAATGCCAAATCCCAAATTTATTTTCAAAGCAACTTCTGTGGAATAACAGTACAGTTTGGTTCTTCTCTTTTAGCTATGAATGACATTAAAGTTTAGATTGGAAGCCTAATTTTTAGATATCTTACATCAGGCAAGGTGAGATTCACTCTTTACTTTTTCATTTGTTTCAGCCTTTCCATTTTTGTCCCCCTTTGAGACTAATCAGAATTAGAAAATTGAGAAAAGAATATTCACAGCACTGTATAATGAAAAGCCATCTCTACGGAAACAAAATCTTTACATGTCTCTTTTAGTGCCCTGGTGGAAACACTTCAGTGCACATTTGACCCATGACAATACTTGTTTTTACTTAATGAAACACCAGACATGAAATGTAAGTATTTTTTGACTAAATCTGTCAATACAGTTCTCTTAATAAATATTTTTCCAATCACTTTCATAATCACTGATCCATAATGAGCTTTTCTGTTTTGTTGGAAGCATAACAACTGTGTTAATTTCAGAGTTAGCTACAAATGGGCTTTTCTTCAGCAGTTCTTAGACATTTCTTAGAAATTAAACAAGACTTCTTTTAAGTTTGATTTTTCAATTTTTTTTTTTGTTGTATCAAATCAAACAAACAGCACAATTTCTAGCCCAACAGATGGACTTCCATGAAGAAATCTCAATTTCTGTGCAGGCCAAAAAGATGTACCAAAATAACTGAGTTCCAAAGGCTCACCCATGCTGCATTACCTTAGAAGAGGCAACACGTGCATGATGCAGAGTATAAGTCTTAGTAACTAACATGTGGCCAGTTCTTGTCAACTATAGGAAAAACTATGGCAGGCCTTACCAGTGTGGCTTCGTTTGTGAACCATGAGCACATTGGGACCGATGCAAATTATCCCACAGATATCACATTTTAGCTTTCCGTTAGGAAGTCGAATGCCTCCAACTCCTGACAAAGCCTTGCTGCCTGGGCCATTGTGTGAGCCATTCATTTTCTCTCCTGCGGCATCAAGCATTCGTAAATCCTCTGCACATTCTTCCCCATTCATTTCACAGGCACGCCCATTCTCTTCATCACTCTGAGTCTCTATTTTAATATTACCAGCTGAAAGAAACAATACAGGATGCCACTCAGTTTGGTTACAGAACAAATAATGTGGCAAAGAAACAATCACATGAAAAGAGTTAACTTCTAAACAGCAGGTAAAATATCACTAAATAACAAATGCTGTGACCTCAACTATCATTTTGTGGGCAATGTGATGAGTTTGTAACACATGGAGCAATGAACAGTGAATACCACTAAAACAAATATGAGGCATCCAGGGAGCTGGGAACCCAAACAATATTACAAGTCTGTTTCTAGGTCGCTTTGAGATTTTTGTGTTTATAGCTTTCATTCTGACAATCAGGCTAATTGGAATGAAACTTAAAATTAATCCACTTCACAGGGATTTGTCCAAAACAATTGTGGAAGTAACTCAACTCAATGGATACAAATGAACAGAAAATGCAACATTCTCCACTTGGCAGGAAGATTCCTAGGGTTGTACGGAATCCAAATTTTTGGTTTGCAGTTCTATGGGGTAAGCAATGCCAATGAGAAAGCAGAGTACAATACTGATAAAGAAATCAGGGTAGGGAAGGATGGAAGGAAGAATTTAAGGAAGCTATAGGAGTGATAGTTGTGTTTCTAGGACAGCAAGATTAGTATCGCTGAGTTATTGGAGACTGTTACTATAACCAGAAGTTATGATTAAAAACCAGTCAAATAAAAAAGGATGTATGGGAAAAATATTATGATTTTATAGGATAAATCCTTTACATTGTAATCCCATAGGTGACAACTGTTTGCCGCCAGAATAAGAATTTAGGTAAATTTGCTACAACCGCACAACATGTGATAACATAGAGACTAGTAAATTTGACGTGATATGAACACAGCAAACTTCAACATTAAGAAAAAGGGTCAAGATTCAGACAACTTCATGCCAGTATTCATTCCTCTTCTCTCCACAAGACTGTATGATGTTTTATGTATTAAAAAAATCTTTGCTATTATTTCCCTCTTTTCTAATCTGGTGATTTTGGTGAAAAAATATTCTTCATTGGGCTGAAAAGGACCATTTCATTGCCCAAAATCTTACTTTCCATACAGTAAAACCCCCTCTACCTTCATCCCACCCCACCCAAAAAACCCAAAGAGTTTACTTCAGTAGGTAGCTAAGAATATGAGGGATCTGTTTCACCCAATAAAGTCCAGGTCTCTTTCTTCTGTGGAACAACAGTTTTATGGTAACCTCATTAAAAAAAGTGATGGTGTAGCAATGCAATAACAAAAAGCTACGGATAATAATTACCTCAAGAGATTGAAAGACTTTGATATTTCTTTGAAATGGAGAGGATTGAAAAGCTTTCCTCTGATACATCCTGCAACTTCACAGGTGTCCCAGAAGGAGTGCACGGATGTAACTGACAAGAGTATCTGAATCAAAATCCTATTGGGAAACAGGAGCCTAAAGGTCTTCACATTTATGAATACTGTTTGACTGGACACCTTTTAAAAGGTTTACCAACCTAGGTATTTTAATGTTTTTTCAAGTATTGCATCATGATAGAAATCATACGCAAACCAGAATATGTGCATATCATAAATAGCAGTTTTCCTTTAAAATGTATGTTCTAGAAAGAGGAATAATTTAGATATACCAAAAAAATCAATGACCGAACAATGACTTAAAAAGATGGCATGACTGGTTAAACAGAACTGTTTCTGCAAATTTAATGGGCTACAACCTAATACTGCTGTTTTCACCATGGCAAATGGAAGCAATAGAAATATTTGGCTTGAGTATATGACAAGATTTTCCACAATTTACATCTAATTCTTTTCCTTTCAGTTATAAGAATAACAAATACATATTTTTACTAAACAATTATAGGCTTCTTGCCTGCCAGGAATTTGGAGAAAGTAACTTTCGAAGCAGATTTTTTGTTAAGTTAAAACAAAACACACATGAACAAAACAAAAAGATCAGACTACTTAAGTGCATGCAGACAAACATACATTACTCAGAAATGAAATGACACAAACAAAAAAAATGATAAAAGTAGGAACTAGATGGAAATGCTCTGTAGTGAACTGAGCTTCAGTATACTTACTGGAAAAAGATTTGGGAATTATTGCATGAAAGTCCCTAAAGCCTTCCGCCCCGTATGCAGCTGCAATAAAGAAGGCAAACAGGATGCTGGTTTGTGGTGCTGCTAGCAGTAAATGTAAAAGAAGATGGCACTATTGCTATAAGATAAATACCTAGGAGAAAGACAAAACTAGCATCACAGAAGCAACATAAGCAGTTTAGGATGAAGGAGGAACAGGAGAAGGACAGCTGGCAGGGGAATCCTGACTCATCTAGAACAATTCCCATTTACGAAAATGCCCTTTTCTTCCAAAGCAGCCAACAAGTTTTATCATGTTTTCTAGAAGCATTATGTGCTCTTGGGTATTCCCCTTGCCTGGGCAGTAATTCC
>NW_005054464.1:496171-526065 GCF_000277835.1 Geospiza fortis | reverse complement strand
CAGGCCCCTACAGTGCAGCTTCCTCAGAAATTATTTTTTGCCAATATGCCCTCCTTCTGTGACAGAAATCTCTTAAACATCCTTGTTTCTAGTCTCTGAAGTTATAAAAAGTGAAATTGTGCTGTTTTCCTCTTGCGCTTGCTGGTCTTATGCAATGGAAGAAGAGGGAGTTCAGGTTTACATATATATGTATTTTTTATTATGTATATTGGCATATTTTTGGTTTGTACTTCTAAGGCTTGTTCTCACAATGTATTTACAAAGAACAGTTGTACAAATATATTATACCCTGCATATTATAAGTAGCCACATACAAATTACTATGCCATTGGGCATGCTGATACAGGTAATGCTAGAGTTCATTACTTGACATAAGCAATGACAGGGATATTGATCTAGCCAATATTCACTAAAGCTCTCCACAGCTATGTCCTGGACTGCTGCAGCTGTACTGCTCAATGAATGTCCCTGTGCAGACCAGGCTGAGTACCCAGGATGTGCATCCATTTGGCAGTGCAGCTTGTGGCAGAGGCTGAGTTCATGTGCAGAGTTCATTTTGCCAGTGAGAGATGGTGAACATTGAGGGCATCTGACTCATCCTGGGTCCTCACAGAAATTTTATAGGTCTAATTAACAAAAAAAAAAGGCTCTCCCTGTTCAAACTTAGTACTTCTTGTGAATCTGTCTGCAATACAAGAACTGGTGAAAAAAGTCCCACTGATGCAGGAGACAAAACAGGAGAGACAAATCTCTCCAGTAAAAATGCTAAGGACTTTTATTAAAGCTAAATAATAGGAAAGGCAAGGTATACTTTCTTTTTTTTTTCCCTTGGGGGCTTATACTGAAAATAAAAACCACCAGTGTTTTCTACTTTTGTGAGAGTGATCTTGTCCCTCCCTTGTTATAGTAGAGAAATCACTTATGGAGCAACAACGATGTGAAAAATACCTGTAAATCATATTTTTCATGTGCACTGATTAAGAACATACTCAGACTTTGTACCCGTTTCTGAAACTGCTCCCCAATACGGTTTTTGTAAAAATAATTTCTGTACACATCCATAGCTATGTGCACACATATGCATTCATTAATTAGCTTAAAAATAACTCATGGTAATAATTTATCATTGGCTCTTGTAACACCATTAAGAAATTACTCATTAATTAATTCACTTCAATTTGGTTGGAGGTGACCTTAAAAGGTTTGGAATTTTATTCCCTTTGTACACATTATCACAATTCAGGGCTCTTAATACAAACGTTTTTTCCTATGGAAGGGATGCAGAGTTCTTTGATGCCACTGAACTGACAGCTTTCCCCCACTCCATTTTTACCTGTCCAGAGTGTGGAAAAATTACCCAAAAGCAGGGCACTGGCTATTCCTTATGGTCTCTTTATGTTTACTGGAAATTTCACTTTGGATTTTCTGAAGAGCATTTTAAATTAATGTTAAAACATCCGTTAAGTATTCTATGGCTAAAGGTGCTTTACGCAAGTCTTGGAAAAAAATAAATTGATATGTCAAAGGGGAGAGAGGTGATGATATAATTTATCACTGAAGAGCAGCATTGCTGGCTCCACATCGGACTTGGGCTGGGGCAGTAATGAAAGCAGGATGGTGTGAGAGCAGACAGCATCATACTTCCCTGGGAAGAGCTGAGCAACATGGAGATGGAAGGGAGGCATTTTGCAATGAGTGAAAGAGCTGATGGCAAGCAGAAAGGAGAAAACAAACAGACCTCCTGGGAAACTGGACGTAGAGGGTGGCTTTCGAAGGACAGAGAAATAGGCAGCTGGAAAAAAGATGCATGGGAACAATTAGTAATTTGTTTACAATCCACTGCCAATTTACCTTCTTTTTTAGTTATGAGAGTCCCTCCCAGCTGTAAAATGCTTTCAGTTTTGTGAGACTTTGGCAATGGCATAGGTTTCAGTACCTGGGCCATAATTCTATTTGGAAGGGGGCATTCACCTCCCAAGTCATATTGTTCTCCAGTGGGATTTTTAAAGAAGTAAAAAAGCATAAGACCTGGTTATCAAAGGTTTTTAAAGAGTAGCAGACAAAGACAAATCACACTGAAGCTTCTGAAGCATTTAAACAATAGAATTATTTGATTTTCAATGGGAGCTGACATTTTATCCCAGTCAGTACTAAACTGTATCTTGTGGCATATACCTGCCTTTAAGAACTTATCCTTTAGACATTATTTGAAAATAATCCAAATAATTTGGTTTTGTGTCATGCAATGTCTTGTTTGTACTTTGTAGCCAAGAGCAGAGAGAGATTTCTCTTCAAGTGTCTGTAAATAGTTTGGGTGCCTGTAATTTTTTGTTTTCATGTCTTGCTTTTTATTCCAAGACAAGTCAGAAGTATTTAGTTGATATTAGTTGATGCTTAAATCTTAGCTTTAAAATCCAGGTGTTCTCATGAAGACACCGTACCTATTCAACCAGCAATCCTACCTGACTCATTTGAACAGTAGCTTATCACTGTATCCGTGAGGAAAAAACTTTTAACACCATCCTTTCTAACAAATGATGGAAAATGTTGCTAAAAAGGCAGAATAAGATGAAGAAACCCCACTTATCAGGCCAAAATAAATCACCTCAGCATGCCAACATGTGTCAATAAATGCAGACAGGATCTCTTCTTGTTTACATACGTACTCAGAAAACAATATTGTCAGCAATCCCACCTGTCATTTCTGATACAAGACATAACAGCTATTCTGTCTTGTAATTGCATATGAAAATTTTAGCACTTGGTTTTATGCACTGAAATTCTTCCCCCTTTCCTTTTTATATCATGGTCATTTACTGTGGTATCAGCTCTGTTCTCACCCCACAAGAGCACTGTAGGTGTAGGATGCCATTCTCAGAAATGAAAGAAAAATTTCCACAGAATATTTAAGGAGCCAGACTTGACAACAAACAATGATGATCAATTCTTTAACTTAAATTATGTTTCCATTAATAATTTCTTTCCCTTATGAGCTCTGAAGCGACACAAATAACTGTGTGAGTGTGAAAAATGACAACAAAAGGTCTGGGCAGAGGAATCATAATGCAATGCCTTGAGCTCTTCTTCAGTCTAATTCAGATGACACAACAGAACAGAGATGGGACTGATCAAACTAACTGGTTATTTAGCTACAGAAAAAGCAGGTGCACCCCAAGTGCTCTTAAAAATTACTCTTCTGCTCCCTCCTTTCTACATAAGCACCACATTGGCAGTGCCAATCAAGTGTTTGTGGTGTGTCTCTGTGTAAAATGCTGAACGTTAGAGGGCATTTTTCGAAGGGAAACAAAAATAACAGAAAGAAGAGTAGCAGCAGGAAATGCTGGGACACACCTGCAGGTAGAGAGGCTGGTGCTGACGGATAAGGAGATCCTCGCTGCAGGGTCCATGCTACTTCCTTTGACTCTAAGTGCCAATCAGCCCTTGGCAGCCAATTTCTTCCCTACTCTAATTCTGGCTTTCAATCAAATGGATATTATTCCAGAAACACAGGCATCCACAGATAAGCTATCTCCCGCGGGACAACTGGTGTGAGGAGCTCCACCCATGTCATCACCCATGAGTGTAACTTCTCCCTGCTGCTGTCTGGGGGAGGTGCCCGCCCTGTGAGCCAGCGCCAGCGCCTGCCAGCATGCACAGCCTGTCCTCAGCAGAAAGGAGCAGGGAACTGTGCTTCACTGCATTGCAAAGCACATCAACATGTTTTTCTAGGGGCTACAGTGAAATCAAACTGTACGGAATCAAACAAGTGAACAAAACAACCAACAAAGTATGTCCTCTCTAGGTACAAAAAGTGGCTTTTGGTCCATTGTAAATTCTCCCAGCAGCCTCCTGTTAGCTACCTACAGGAATTTTCTAAAGGACCAATAAAGATGCATTGGTTAAAGACAGATTCAAATAATGTCCTTAAATATACACTTGAAGATACGTGCCTTTTATACACTTTTCCAAATTTGTGTTTCAGTAGGAAATGATCTGTAACCAAACCAAGGGGCTGATCTAGTTCATATTTCTTGTCTTTGTTGTGACACTTCCTGATACATTTTGTACTGGATTCAAGTTGTTTTTCCAAAAGACAGTTAACTACTGGGCTGTTTGATGTTCATCATCTGAACTACAAGTAAAACTAGACTTTAAAGGCAAGAGAAATAACACTGTCAGGAAATGCCATGCTAAACCTCTTTCTCAAGTTCTACATGTATGTGTAATCCATGCTTCCTAGATTAGAAATGCTCTGCATCTTTTACTGGCTGCATGATGGAGAAGCTAAGGGAACTGTCACAGGTTTGCTGGTACCAGACTTAATTGACACGTCTCCGCTTTGAGAAGTAAGCTGGGAACAGTTTCAAACTGAAGAGAAAGGTTTGCTGACAAATGATAGTAATAACAGCACTTTTCATTCTCAAATTTTTTGTCTCTTCTGCTTTCACCAGAATTTTGTTAATATGGGCATTAAAGGATGAGGGAGTAGTAAAAGAGCCCTTAGCAGGAAATTTTTAAAAAGCAAAGTAACCTTAAGTAACGATGCACAACAGTGAGGTAAAAAAAAATAACCATACTTGAAAACATTCTCAGTTCACACAGGTGTGTCCATGAACACACATGTCTTGGGGTTCCATGGAGTCTACTACACACATGCTTATGTGCTGAGACTGGAACCTCCAAAGCAGCATTCTCTAAAAAGACTGCCGGCACAATCATTGTGGCTTACACTCTTCCCCACACAGCAACAGTTATCCTGGAAAAGCAAAGCCTCAGATATATGATATCCTAACATTTATAAGGCTTTTCCCTTCTCTAATCCTTTCACAAAGCATGCTTTAGTGAAATTCATGGGTGTTGACCCATTTTCAACTAATGCAACAAAACTCCAAGTAACGGGAGTTGCACGTGGCAGCTGGGAGAACATGAAAGGAGTATGCACCTGCAAAGATTAGTATTTTGGAGAAGAGGAAACACTATATTGAGATTCAACAGGCAGACCAGAAACTCTACAAGATGGAAGAAACAGCTAGGCTCTTCTGGGAGTTACTGTGGGCATCCCTTAACAAGGCAAAGGGCTTAAAAAGTGCAGAACACGATTGAAAACAGATAAGGTGATCAATTACACATGAAAAATGTGAACTGTAGTTAGAAGGGGAGTTTTAAGCTTGTTTGACCAAGAGAAAAGCCTGTGAAATCTGAACATGAACAGAGGGTATTGGTCAGGTACCAGATGAAGGCAACAGTTGCTGCCCTGAAGAACAAAACTACCACTTTGGAGCAATGAAGTGCCCTTGGTTCTGTGGTTCAGGGAAAGGCAGGGAGATGAACTGTTTTTATATTCCTTCAGAGAACCCTTATTTGCCTTGCCCTGAATGCAGAGTGCATGCAGAAATGCCTTGCCTTTCTTTGCAAACCCTCCCCTTTTCATGTACCACCTCAGTGAGCTGCTTGCACATCCTTATTTTTGTGCCTAGAGTGACACAGAGCTACCCTGTCTCAGGGTCAGGCCCTTGCAAGTCCATCTGTGTTAACAAGTCCATGTGTGCTAACAATGTGCTCAGCCTTCACTCTCAGTGAACGGACATAGGAACTTTTCCAGGGACCATTCAGCTATCACTATGATGCCTTGAGCAACATTTTGCACCAATAGTTCCCCATAGCTGTCAAAGGGTCAGTAGATCTAAATTTAGACCAAGCAGCTGTGTTTAGGTTTGGGGAGGTGCCTTTGGGTGTCGTGCTAAAGCTGTGCACTGTCAACGTCCTCTTTTGAGAAGAGGTCAGAGGATGAAGTGGGGAGGAACCCAGTGATTTCAGCACTTGGGAGGGAATACACTATGAAAATTTTATTATCTTGCCTACTTTAAAAAAAATTTGCTGAGCAGAGTCTTCTGTGCCCCCCTCAGATGACACAAGGGAAAAAAACCCCAGGGATATCGAAAGCTTATTTTAGACTAAAGCAAATAAAATACAGTCATCACTTTATGAGTGATAAAGTACATATTCTCACTGAGGACTGTGCAAAGAAGTTGATGCTGAATTACGAAGCCTGTTTTAGGTCTGTTAACCCTGAGTGCTCAGTTATTTTTCCAGATGTTATTGAAGATTCTTTTTCAATTTTAGAAATATTATGAGAAAGTTTTGCAATCTAAACTGCTGTTTACTTGATTAGAGTGTACTCAACCTTCCAGAAAAAAGAAACCCAAATCTACATCTTCTGGGGAAGAGGCAAAAATTTTTCTACAGAAATCTCAAAGAAATTCTCTGAATATGGACATACCTGATAGCTTCTGAGGGGAAAAACGTCAGGACAATATCAATACTTTCCCTGTGTATCACAGACAATGCTTTGCTACAGCGACTTGTATTCCCTCTCTGGCAATCAGTCCTCTATGTTGAAATGGCAAGAAACCCCAAATGATGCTGGCAAACTCGCAAGCACTCAGAGATCTGGATTTTTCTGAAAGTCTACAAACTCAGTTTAGTACACATTTTTAAGAGACTTCTTGTCTTTCCTCACTTCTATATCATTTTTCATGCTTGCAGTTTTCCTGATTTTACCTCAGGAAAAACAAGCACACCTTCCCTTTCCTGAACAGAATCCATCCTTAACCACACTGCTTCTATGATAAGTCATCCCTGACATTGGATGCCTCTTCTGTGAGGCATACAACAACTGTTAAGTCAAATACTGTTTTCTTGGGTCTTTGAGTGCAGTGTTAAGAGAAAAACCTAGATTCCACTAGCTTTCTGCAAAAGATGAAGGAGATAATATTTTAAAAAGACGAGTTTCTCAGAAAGATGTGGAGAAAAATATGTCAGAAGTTAAGACTAAATTTTATATATAAAAGATATTACAGCATCCTACCTGAACTTCCTAATTCTGATCTGCAATCACACCTCATCTGTGATTTGAAACTACTGAATTTAGGAGTCTCTATTCCTGTCCTGAAGTGTGCCTCCAAAACCAGAACGTAACTCTGCTGCAGAGTTGAAGTTTAGTTGAGTTTCTGGTGCAGGTATCACCATGCTTCCAGAAGAGAGAGGCAATCCACTCAGATGCAGCTTCCTCAAACACTGAACAATTCTTCAGCAATATCTAAGGATGGTGAGTGTAAAAGGTGTTTAAAAATTATTTTATGTCTCTTGAATCAGTAATCCGACATTTGAAATTCACTGTAAACACAGGCAAGATCACCATCTTCTGACAGTCACAATCACCATGCTGGGTATCTTATATCAAAATGCAAACATTTTCTTAACTTGTATAGAACAACAAATCATCCAAGCCAACACCTTGCTTGGCAGAGCTTCAAGGGACAAGTCTTTCAAAATTATAGTTTTTAAACGGAATATTTTCCAATAGCTCCAATCACTCAACTAAATTATGACAAGGAGCCCAAAACTGATTATTATGAACATCAGAAACTTATATAATTCAGGTGACAGAAATTATCCCATCAAATCCCATTATTTCTGGATGAGGTATAGAACAGAATAATCGAATAAGGTCTAACTAGTGTTTAAACACTCTTCCACTCATTTCAATAGGCCTACCAATTCCTTTAACACTTGTCTACCAGCAAAAGATTTTTACACAAGCAATTAATGTTTTGAGGCATCCCAACTTCAGATACTAATGAAACTAGACTATCAGAAAACAGATCACCCTGGAAAATGCTGATCCACTAAGAAATCAGACCACTGTCTCAAGCTCTGTATCTGAATCTTGGGCATCCAGTCATCTCAGAAACTTCCTCTGTTTAGCCTGCATGTGCAAGCAGGCATTTGTTACTTCCTCACAAACTCTGTTTGGTATAACCTGTAAGTTGATCAGTAGTGCAGTAGTTAATAAAAAGGACCTATATTGGCATTTCAAATGCCAGAAATGGTTCAGCTATTGCTTTCTAATCTGCAGCAGAGGGAGACTGTGAAATCCTTGGTCCACTGCAGTACCACACAGACTGGAAGGAACTGCAGTGGAGAGCAATTTTGAAGTATCAAAATTATCTGGGAGCTTAAATCTCTTTGACTTCTAATAATACTCAGATTTTTAAGACAACCTGACCTTCCCGTGGTGGGGTGCTGGAGAAGAAGTAAACCCGCACTGAGAATGCTGTGAAACTTGAGTCCAATTGCAGCCATAGATGAGAAGGTATTACAGCTTCCCCCTTGTCCCCTTGGCTTAACAGGAAACCTTTACCTACTGTTCCTCTAACTCCTTCTGCAAAGAGCAGTCTGGACATATTTCCTCCCTACCCACAGTTGTTTATCTCCTTAGCATCTGTCATGGTCTAGAAGTCTGGATTAACTCCTATACCAGTTGCTATGATGTACTTTTAATTAACTCAAGTTGAAAGGTTTTGAGAGGAGAGGAGAGGAGAGGAGAGGAGAGGAGAGGAGAGGAGAGGAGAAGAGAAAGGAGAAAAGAGAAGAGAAGAGAAGAGAAGAGAAGAGAAGAGAAGAGAAGAGAAGAGAAGAGAAGAGCCTCCAACTAATGGGTGCCCAAGGAAGCAGCTGGAAAAATCCTTGAGAGTGAGTTTTTCCAGCTGCCTAATATCTCAAGAGAGCTACAGCATCTCATTTTCAACCCTGTTATCTTCCAAAGGTTTACTTCACACACAGACATGGGGTGTAAGAATAGTTTTTCTTTTGAGGTTCTATTATTTATTTGTTTGTCTGTTGTTTTGAAAGGACAGTTTTAAGAACTGTGCACAATACAGGTCTAGATCTCTGCTCAGCTTTCATCTCTACAGGCAAGTTCAAAAACATGATCATGGCTCTATCTAGATCATGGCTCTATCTCCTCTGTTGCAGCAGTATTATGGGAGGCCCCCACGCTGGTACTGCCTGCATCTCTTCTTTGCATTCAAGGACACAGTGATGGTTCAGTTTGGGATTACCTTGAACTATGTGGAAGGCTATTATCTAAAAGTTACCAAGTTGGAAACTTTCTGACTTTTTGTCATTTCTCTTCCCTATTTATAAATCTCTCCCTTCCTTCACTCACCTACCCACTCCTGCCTCTCCATTTTGATCTGCTTTGCATTCCTGGAGGTGAAACAAAAGAGCTGCAGTTGTGACACTGCAGTTTCCACATCCTCCTCACTCTGTTATAAAAGTACTCTAAGAGGAAGAAGGGCAAATAATGAAATATAGGAAAGCAGGAAAAGAGGAAGCAGCCAAGAGATAGCAGCCCAACTGAAATGCTAAGAATTATGGAGAAGTGACATAAAGGGAAGCATAGACCAGGAATTATACTTAGGGGCTTAGAAAAAAAAAAAAAGAGAGAGAAAAGAGAGAGATTTAGCCCTTTTTTGCCTCTTCAGTAATCTTCCAGATTACTATTACTCTCTGACATTCACACACTTGACATGTATTCCCTTCCCCCATAAGACAGGCACCAAACTGATTTTCTGCGTGCATCTGGACTCCTCCAAACCTGAACTAACCACTAGTCCCTTCCTTACCTTCATATCAAAGGCACAATTAGACAATGGCCTTTTTTCCTGAAGCTAGCCGTGGGGGACAGAGTGGAATAGTACAGAAGGAAATTGACTAAAGCAGAGCAGGGATTGCCTAACTGGGCAATCCCGCCTGGCTGGCAGTGGATGGAGCAGACAACCTAGGAAGTCCTTCCACTGAGATCATGTGTCCCACTTGTTCAGAATGAAACTCGGCTGGAGAGGAAAGCATTTGAGATTCAGATGAAGGATTTTCTCTTCTTCATTTCCAGGCAAAATAGATACAAAACAGAACATGGACTTCTTTAAGAACAGACCAGGAACGCCAGCTTTTTACACTCTTCCATTTCTTGGGGACTTTTCAGCAAGAATTTGTCTGATAAAGAGCTAAGTAGAAAGTAAAAACATAGGAAATGACACTCTATAAATATCACAACACTAACAGTTATGCATAATTTTTGAGTCAAGCTCCAGTTTTTGTCTTATCTGGTGGCTAACTGAATTTTGTAGTTTCTCAGGAAGATATTGGTGAAATCTTGCATGTAAATAAAGACAAGAATGTTACAGAAAGGTGTACTGTGGTATATTTATTTGTTCATCACTGCATGAAAGCTACCTTATTAGAAGAACTGTCAAAACCATTTGGGGCTATTCCCCACAAAAGAGGCTGTCAGGAGGTGATAAGAAATGGGTTTTAGTAAGGTTTCACTTTCTTTGAAATACTCTTGAACAGAGAATATCAGCAGGTTCAGCTCTTCTCCCTACCATTTATCTGTAAATTAGAAAATATCCTCTGGGCCACTTGAGCAGTGTTTACTTCTTCAGCTAAAGTTAATGTAATTTGGGATATGTGGGACTTCCCACCTGCATAGGAAGGAGTTACCACTACCCTCCACTGAATGGCAACAGTCCCTGAGATGGAATCACTGTTGGAGACCTGCACTGCATGTCTCATCCTGCAGCTGTTACTGGTTTCCCAGTTGCCTACAGGTACAGCACCAGTACCTCTAGTCTACAAGGGCAGAGTTTACACAGTGCGTTGTTCTTGTAGGGCTGGCAATGACCAAGCTGTGAAATACCCAGTACATTTATGTGAGAAGAACTATGACCACTGTGAAGATTTTGCCTAGCTTGTTATATCCTGCCTACTATAGATATGGGCTTCTGCTTATTTCAGATTTTAGGGGCATGACCTGCCTTCTTCTGACTTTACTGGTCCTGGTCTGGTTTTCACTTCAATGGAACCCCTCTTGATGTAGTTCAGCGTTTGCAAGGATAAAATTCAGTCATGTGGCAGCTCAAGAAAATAATGTTTTGTTAACTCAAATGAGCACGGTAAGAGAGAACATAGACATGGATGTTCTCCACGGGAAATGGATGCAATTTTTCTATTTGACTTTGGATGAGAAATGTAAAACAAAAGAGGCATAAACAGAATCACTTTTCTGCCAATCCAGTCATAATGTTACTTACTGTTAAACCAGAACAGTTGGAAACAGCTAAGCATTGGGCTCCACTGTAACCCTAGCCATAGGAAAAGGCACAAGCAGTTTGGTTAAGGAACAATACTACAAGGGGATTTTTATGCTGATGTAAACTTGGAAAAAGAGAACATTAAATAGCAATAGAAATGGGTAATACTTGATCCAGAACTATTCTCAGTTTCTCACCAATTATTAATAGGATTTATTCTCTACTATTTCTCATTCTCACACTCAGTGTCCCACTGCTTCAGACTACAGAGAATTTGATAACAAACAAAATTTTACAGCCTGAAATGGGGGCAAGGCACTGGATGCAGAATGAGAAAATCTAGGTTTAATTCCTAGCTTAGTGACAGACTTCCTGTGTGGCCATGGGAAAGGCATTTAATCCATCATGTGCCCTTACTTCCCTATCTGCACATTTTAAAATTCTTTTTAAATGGGGATAAGCTGGTTTTTTTTTTTGGTTTTTTTTTTTTTTTTTTTTTTTTTTAACGGGGAACTCAAAAGCCATTTTGCTGTGCTGAGTGATTCCCTTATCCAAGTACATGCCTCTCAAGTGTCCTAACTCATAAAGCTGAAATCTGGCCATGCACTGGTCACCCTCCCGCTATGTGTTCCACAGAAGAAGATTAGGGACCATGGAGCAGGCAGAAGTTGTAGCTCCAAAAAATTATATCACTTAAGTATTTATGAAAATGCTACTCATAGTCTGTGATGCATCCTACAGAATTATACAGAGGTAGAATTACTGTCCAGTCTAATAAACCTTGGTTCTACCCATAAAATATTGGATAACAAGTGCTTGGAGCCCTCAGCCAGCTCTTCCTTATCCAGGATTGTTCAAGGTCAATAAGTAAACTTTGTCTTCCTCAGACTGATGCAGAATCAGGAAAGACATTTTATTTTTCCTCAACTGACCTTTGCCCATGCTATCACTGTGTTCCAAGAGAGATGTACAAATCTCAAAGGCAACTACCTCAAGGAAAGAAAAAAAGCAAAACCTGTTTAATAGCCAAAGCAGTTTTTAATTATCCTCAACGCTGAGGCCAGCATGGCAAAATAATCAGTGGTCTGAGAAAGGAGAGAAGAGAGGGGCTCAGCCTGTACCTCTGGTGTGGGAAATGACCTAAAACCGAAAACTTGCATCTCCAGTTCAGCTGCATAGTGCTTCTCATACACGTTCAGTTATGAGGTGCTAAAACTCACTCCAAAACGAAATTGCTAGAGTATTTTTTCTTAAATGCAAAAGATCTTCAGAAGCATCTCAGCATAAAGAAAAGTCTGGACCAGAGTATGGATTTGATATCCTGAAATTTGGGCTTCTGTCCCTACTTTATCTTCACCTACCCACCCTCCCAAGATCAGCCTCACTCACTTCTGTCACATCAGCACCAGGCTGAAATTTCACTCACTGCCCTGGTACAACACAGGATTTCTGCCTTTCCAAATCAGGCACAGAGCTTGGAATCAGCCCTCCTCTTTTTCCAGAAGTCCAAGTGATACAGTAGATTGCTCCTCTGTACTAAGATCAGGACTAATTAGAAGTCAGGAAACTATTTCCTTATTCCCCAAGGGATCTAATAATTCATTGACAATATTTATTCCCTCATGTACAGTCACCAAATCCCTAATTTATTTACTTTTACCTGCTTTATATTTTTCAATCTTATTTTTCAAGCTGAAGAGATGTGGTTTAAAGCAAAGTTGAGTACTTTGAACCACACCAATCCCACTGCACCCTGGAGAAGAACACACAAGACTGTTTTGCTGCATCTGTTAGAAACACAAATTTGCTCTCTGGTCTCCAGAATATTGTATATGGTTTAGATTACATAGCAGAATTGATTACATTTCATTCTGCCCTACCTTACACTTACCTTGGCTAGAACTTGTAAAGCTTAATTAATCAATTATGTATATATATATAGCCTTAATTAGACTGTAAATTCTTTGGGGTATTCTGTTGGTGTTTGTGCAGTGTTTAAAGTAACAGAGGTTCTTTTCCAGTAGACCCATGCCACAAAGTAAAATGAGAATAAAAAAAAAGTCCCAACAAAACAATTGGAAAAAAATGGCAGTAGAAAAACCCCAAGCTTAATTCACTCCCTTTCTCAGTCTTACACCAACAGCAAGAGCTAAAATAGAACAAAGGACACACAATTACATGCAACTAGAACAAGATCTGTCCTGTGAAAACTGGTGCCAGGCATTCAGAGGGTGATCAAAACTTGGTCTCCTGTAAGGGTTAATGATCTATTCAGACTATCATTGTTGGCATTTCCTGCCATCTCAGCATTTATGGAATATTTGAAAATGTTTACCATGCAAAGTTTCTGTCAAACTTCCTCTCTGCATCTAGTTGCGTGCCCTAGCCAGTATAAGTGCCTTTTACTTGGAAGAATCTTTTTAAAAGCATCTGCCCAGTTTATGTTTAAAGTGCTCTTCAAATATTCCAAAGGATAAGACATTGTATTGTGCTTCCACCAAATATGACGGATTCTCAGGGTAGAAACAAACAAATGTGTGTCTTAACGTGCCATAACATATCAGGAAACCTTCTTTCCCATGAGCTACCAAGTTGCAGCTCCTTGTTGCTACCAAGGCAGAGAGAGTACATCAGCAGTGCCCAACCCAGGATTCATAAAGCACCTAAATTTTATACTAACACCCAGACAGTATGGTGGAATTAAGTGTGAGGCAAATAGAAAAATGAAAAAAATCTGTGACTGATGAATGATGCTTTGTTAATTTAGAAGAGAGAAAAAGTCAACTTTGAATCTGAAGTTACTTGTCCAACACAAAAAGATAAAATTTTAATGGCTGATTATTTCTGAGCACATAAGACACTCAAATCTCAGAAATCACAATATTCTACTTGAAGGCCTTTAGACTCTTGGAAACTGTTAGTCATCAGGATTGTCACTTGCATTAGAGTGGTTCTAAGAAGTCTCCTTGCCACCTGGATAAATGAAGTTCAGCTCATCTACAGTTCAAATTCCTTTACCTCAAATTCATCATGGAGGTAAATTCATCATCACCAGGAAAGCTGATGTGAATCACAGGCTCACACCTTCAGGGTAAGCTGCTTCTCAAGTGCTTTAAGAAGAGAACGTTAAAAGTTTCATTTTCTATAATCATCTGTTTTGTCAAATGAATGTGCAGTGCCGGCCACCAGGGCAGGATGGTGGCATGCTGCAGAAAACCTTCCCAGCAAGTCTGCTGAAACTAGCTTCTGCTGATGCAAATGTGCTATTTGCTAGAGCTGCCCATGGCTATCTGATTAACTCCCATCCTATGCCTGAGCGTGAAAAACACAACCCGCAGCCCAAAATGTGAGGATCACTGTGTTCTCAGGAAGTAGGCAACTATTTGTGCTCTGTCTCACTGAGGGCAAAAAAGAGGAGTGAAAAAAACCACCATTGCAGAGAAAACATGAGTTCTCACACAGGAAGGCAGGGGACTGCATTGTGCTCAACTAGCCTGGTGTTTGTGAGGAGTTATATCTTGAACTTACCTGAAGCTCCCCAAGATGTGCATAAGGAGATTCCCTGAATACAAATTGCTTTCTGGGACAGAAGAGCAGAGGGGTCCATCACAACCTTTATTACACTGGTACTTTTGACTGTGCTTTTGTATTTGTCAGCTCAGTTAGCTACTGAAACATCTCTAAGAAAGTTATCAAGTTAGGCATGCATAGGCTTTCAGTGGAAAGTTGTATCTCAAATGAGAGATACAAGATATTATATCTGCATTTTCCATGAGATTATTTCAATATGTCACCTATCTCTCCCTCTGCTCTGGGTATTATATGCCCCTCAAAGCTTCACTATGCAGTCATCAATTTGGTTTAGGACTGCAAAAGAATCTTCTGGAGAAAAACATTTAATGAATGTTTCCCTGTCTCTCCATTACAGACCTTACTTCTATAATACTGAAAGGAATTAAGTAAATAGAGCACCTGAATGCAAGGAGGAATAGCACTTACGAGCTGCAGGGAAGAATCCTCAAGACCCGTGTACCCCTCACTGCTAAGCCAGTATAGGCAGGCAGAAGAGCCTTTTCAGGCAAAGAATGCTGACAGGAAGACTTGGGGGCATGTGTGTTTCTCTCCCTCCTTTCTCCATCTCCCTCTATCTTCATTAATTTCTTGGGGGTCCTTCTTGTACTATGACCTTCACAGCTGCCTTGGCCCAGCCACTTTACATAGACTACAAAAGCCACAGTGGTTACAAGCGGATCTTCCTCAGCTGTTACCCACTTCCCAAATGGAATTTACAGTTAGGTTTCTTATAGGGATACAGACAAGCTAGCAGGAACTAACCTTTTCCTCTTTTAGGTTTGAAAAAAATATTTTTATGGCATGTGTTTATGTTGCAGAGTATATGTTTGCTTGGTCTAAAGAAGAAGGAAAAGCTCAGCTTTCAAGATAAATGTTCTTTTTCATATATGTACTGTTTTTACAGAGACATAAACATAGAGGAACTTGGTTTTGCAGGCACATAATTTTGTGTGCTGACAGACACATATCTGTATGTACATATATGTATGTGTGTACATATAAACATTCAAAGGGGAAAATACGGAATAAATGGGTCCTGATGGCTGGAAAATACATTGTCATTTCAAACGTCAAAGGGAGTATTAAAGAGAAAAAATGAATTATAAAAAGCTTTAGAAATGAAAAACATATTTGCATTATCTTCTAAACACCAAGGCCTGTATCATGTATGGTATAAAAATCAGTCTCTTTCTTTGAACACAGGAAAGAGCTTATTATTAATGGTTATACTGTATAGCAAATGTACAGTCTCATTAATGTGTGATTACAGAATAAACAATATCAGACTTCTGTAGTCTGTTTTGCAAGGAGAAAAAGAATTCCACTTAACACCACAATAAGCCCATGATAGGATACCAATTTTACTAGGATCTACTAGCAATGTAGTGGCAAGATTAAACAAATGTGGTACTACAACAGAGGTAATGCCTCATTACCATTATTCCACCCTCATATATTTCATGTGTTGGGCTCCAAAGCCACTGAAGCCTTCTGCTAGCACAATTATCATTTCTCATTTTTACTTCTACTTGCCATTATGTGGACAAATGGGCAGCAAACTCAACCCCGCCCCAGAAAAGCCTAGTTCCCATTTGACTTCTAGATAAATTGTTGTAGATCCACACCTGCAGCAGACAAAGCTCCAGTGACCATGCTGGCCATTAAGGCTTCCCCACCTCCTCTCCACCATCCAGCCACAGGACGTGCCAGTTACACATGAAAGGAAAAAGAACAAACCCTGACTCAGAAAGGAAAGGCCATATGAATGGGGAAGGGATGTTCTCACTTCTTTGCTCATGGCTTCAGTCTGAGAAAACTGGGAGGAGTGCTTTGCTTTGGAAAGACAGAGACATTTGCAGCCTGAATTGTGAATAACAGCCAGCTGGAGGTCAGAGTAAAAATGGATCATGCACAGTTTGACACTTCTCTCAGTCTCATTGGTGTTTTCTCTTTGCAAACCTGGGCACAAAACCCAAGCATCCCATAATAAGGCAAACATATTTGTCATTGCAAATTCTATAGGTGCATGTGTTGTTTTCCCCTGAAAATAAATTTTCATATGGAAAGAACTGGAAGATGTATCTGAAATGCAGATGCAGCGTGAGGGGTGCAGAAACAGTGTTCCTCAGTTCACAGTCCCCATTTTGGTGCTAGTGAAACCATCCTGCTTCAACGCCAACCACTACCACCACTTCCGAGCATTGCAACACATATTCACAGCAGGAAAAAACAGGTTCCATAACTTGGTCCATATAATGCTGAGGTGCACAGTACTGTGAATGAGAAGGGACGGATCTCCCTTCAAAAAACCCCTAAGCCACTATGAAAAATCTGAACACAAAACTGTTAGCTTAGACAAAAACCCCCAAAACTCAAAAACCGCCAAAGATTTGGGAAGTTCAAATCCATAGCAGGGATGTTGGCTGATCACAGCTTCTTACAAACACAGGATGCTTCTAAATGATGAAATATGGAGAATGAATATTTCCTCTTCTATTAATTGCAACACAAGCTGAAAGTGTCGCCAACTTTAGTTCAAACCCACCTTTTCATTGCATTAAACACTTCTGTTGTTACTTAATCAGCAGGGAGGGCAAAATCATGTGCAGATAGTCTGTTATATGAAGGAATTAACAACTTATTCTAAAGATTCTCAGTTATTATTGTTTTTTAAAGAAGTGTCAGGGAACAATGAGTTTCTTATATCATTCCATGAAATAATCTAGAAGTTACTGAAAACTCTGGTAAGAGCCACTTCCTCAGAAGTAACATTTCCAGGGTAAAAAAAAGGTTCATGTGAAAGTTCTCCTTACCCTTCAGTTTCTTCTCCTTTTTTTTCCCTCCTTTTTTTTTTTTTTTTTTGTTTTTTTTTTTTTTTTTGTTTTTTTGGTTTTTTTTTGTTGTTGTCTTTAAACTCTGATATGTGGCTGGGAAGAGTGGAAGTTAATTCATGCTGTCATATTTCTCCATTTTTGCTACATTTATTGCACTTCTCAAACAAGATAATTTTGGACTATCTTTGAGGGAAGAGGAACAAGAGAAATGGAATATGGAAAAAAAAGAGGAAAATATGTGCCTAAACTTTTCTTTTTAGATCAGGCCTGTTTTGGGTGGAATTTGAGAACAATTCTGTGCTTGCTCTGCCATTTTTTTTTCTGCAATCTTTCAATCAGGTTCTTAATTCAATTTGTAGGTACGGATTTTGCCAGGTTAGGATTGAAATCTCATTTTCATCAACAGAATATGAGTTATTCACTCCCAAAAATCCTATTTGGTGCCTGTGATGTCACTACGGCTAAAGGTGAAACAATAGATTAGATATCTTCTTGGGATCTCTTTTTATGCAGGCAACTTAGACACCTAAATGCTTCTGAGAAACATGACCCTAAACTGCAATACAAGAACCAGGCATTATTCTTAACTTCAAGATGTGCAAAAAAAATAAAGAAATAAGCACACACCAGGGTTAATTTACTAGGAATTGTGTTCCTGCATGTGCACCTTTGTAACACAGAATCCACACAGACTCTATGGTAGAGGGAGGAGACAAGAGAGGGAGGGAAGGAGCAGCAGTATGTCTTGCATTGCAGGCTGAGGTCTAGCCTGCTTTTGGGCTGCTGTTCTGCTCACTTGTTCAGGGAGACAGCTGGATGAGGCATGACAGTTTCCAATAAGCCATGTCTGGAAGCCAAAATCCTGGGACGGTAGCTGATCCACCTTCACAAGTTAACAGCTTCTTGTGGTCCCACATCACCACCATAAATGACATGCTGAAGGCAAGCCTGAACTGGTGGCTATGTCACACCTCTCTACTGTCTGACTGCCTGCCAGGCAAAGCTTTTTCCTAAAAGGCTGTCTGAGGCTTCAAGGAACCTCACATAGTGAACTCAAAGGAAAAGGTTTGGGAATGACCCTCTGCCCTGCTGCAATGACTGGTGTTCACTCCTGGCTTTAGGACTAACGCTCCAAAAAGGAGTTCTTCCATGCCCTCTCTTTATCATAAATGGCTTTTTCTACTTTGGAGAAACCTGTGGAGGCATGGCCACACTGCACATCCTTCCTTGCAAATCTCAGATGTGGTGGATTGAGCCAGAGTGACACTGTGTTTGCACATTTTACTGTGGGACAGAGCCTGGGAAGTTCATCTGAGGTGAGAGCATAACTGCAGGTCCTCTGCAGCCAGAAACCATCTCTTCCCAGGGAGCCACCAGAGCAGGAGCTGAAATTACAGAAATGTGAGGAGTGGCTGAACAAGACCAAAAGAGCAGCTGGTTCTGAAACATCGCCTCTGTAGGGGCAAGTAGTTCCTGCACTGTGCCTCAGTCCAGCAGTTAATTTTTTGGTAAGGCTGCAGTCAAGAGCACTCAGGGTGAGAGAAAACTTGCTTAAGGTAAAAAGCAAGCCTACAACAAAGACCAAGCAACAATTAACACAGAACAGAGGGGTGGCTGGTGTCAGGAGATGAATCCAACCTTTTGATGAAGAATTATTCCCTTAAAAATCACCTGAATTTTTGGAAACTGCAGTTACAGACATCCTCCCCAGCTTAAAATATGCCCATCTTCCAGCCAGAGCCTGGTGTTTCTGAGTTGAGCTGCAGCCACTGCTGAGATCCTGCTAGATAAATTTAACTCCTGAGCTAGAAGGGGGCTTATCTCTGAGGCACATCTCTTCTGCTCAGATAAAGAGAACTTCCTCTCACTGCAGTTTAGATCAGCAGACTCAATCTCTGTGCCTAAAGCCACACAGCTAAACACACTGCATCTCTCCTATTCAAGCAATGCCACCACTCTCCAACACTGAACAAATAAAACTTGCACAGTTCCCAGGTCTTTCCTGACTCTTGTGCTGATGTTATCTTCTGAAAACACAGCTTTACCCAGCAGGTGCTCATGAAATAGGCTGCAGCTCCACAAGCTACACAGCTCTGGAGAAATAGGAGAAAAAAACCATAGCTTCAGCACCTCCTGCAATATCGTGTTGCCACACAGTGGCAACACAAATCACGCTGCTGTCATGTTTCTGAGTAATAAAAATCCTCATAAAACTAAATAAAAATCATTGTAAAAATACAACTCTTTTTAGGATCAGTTCTGTTCTCAAGGCTTTGATTTTGTCATGTGCTATGGTTGCATCAAGAGGGCAGATTTTTACATGCCTGATCTGGCTTTGCACAGACAGGTTGAGAGAACTGAGCTCATAATGCAGCACAGCCTATGCTGGCGCTGCAGTAGCTCTGTTTTCCAGGCTGGGTCACCCTTACTTCCACAAATTTCTTGCAAGTTTATTCTGAAAATGTTCACCCTCCATTACTTGCAGAAAGCATTTTTAAATTTGATAGAGGAATTCACCTTTAGTAATAGGGCATTTTTCCATCTGCCTTCGTGCACATTTTTCTAAGTCATTACATAGGTCAGAGCTTGTCTCTTGGCACAACAGGAAATTCCAAATGGCCCCATATACCAGGGTCTTCTGCACCTCACTGCTTCACACTATGCTCATGCAAAATATTCCTTTGAAGGCTGGAATATAACTTATATCCTGTATAGCATATTTAAGGGCATTCATCGAATTTGTCACATGCCTGCTCCAACTAAACCATCCCCATCCTCCTTATACAAATCCCTATAAGAGTTTTGGAGGCAAAGCTAAAATGATCCTGACAAAAATATCTCCTGCATTCTCCTTAAAAAATATACATCATACTGGCAGGCTCTCAGAACATACAATACCAGTCCATACTGGGGACTGTTACTTTGGGGTTAGAAATAGGGGCTTCAGACCAAACAAGAGGGGAGATTCCTGACTTCCCTATTTTTAAAAGTTCCTAAAATATTTCCGCTTCAAGTTTTTCAATTCCTTCAGAAGCCTCCTCAGTTGGACTTTCAAGCCTTGTCTCATTTTGGACGGTTAAAGATAATTTTCAAAGCTCCCCAAACCATCTCAAAACAAATTTTCTCTCTGCTCTCATGGGGGCTACATCAGGTGAGACAACAATTATTAGTGACTATTTACAAAGGCTCGTCACTTTCTACACACTTTCGGACCTTTGAGTAGCAGAGATGTCCATCTGAAACCTGAGCAAATAAAACATATTACACAGCCCTTCAGGTTATTTCAGCTCTTGGAATTTGGTTCTCTGAATGTCCAGGCACACACATGCCACATTTTATTATTCATACACAAGACACTGCCTTCATAGCCAGTGAACACCCACAAGGAGGTGGCTTGTGTGCAAAGATATTTAGCTCCAGCTGTCTTTTTCTTCAGCCCCTTTCTCTGCCCAGCAGAATTACTAGGGCACCAGTGCACTGGACCTGTCTGAACCACAGGACTGATTTTGCAAGCTGGGGTGGGGCACTTCCCCTTTTGTCTTTCCTCGCTTTTCCCCTCTGTCTGCAGCCTTTCCACACTTCTACTTTGTCTCCACCCAGCTGTGTGTGAGTTGCAGTAGATTTATGTAATGACAATGGTTGTGGTTGCCTGGTGGCCCCTCAGCAATTCTTGTGCCCATGCTCTCAAATGGTTGAGCTCCTTTTAAGGAAATAAAGCATCAAAGTGTCTCAGAGAGGGGACACTTGCCTGCATCAGTAAATAGCTCCTCATGCAGGTTACAACCTCTGAATGGTTGAGAGGCAGGACCCCAGGGCATGAAGGCAATGCCAGGGTCCCAGTGATGCCAGGCACCAAAGCCTGAAGCTACACAGGCTTCTGCTTCAATAACTGAGTTGTGGGAGGGACCCCACATCATCACTTGGTATTACCCACTGGGAGAGAAAAATGTCAAAAAAAAATCTTCCTTTTAATGTTGTTTCCCATACTCATTTATTTTAAACAAATAGACTTTATAACTTCATATGAATCTTCTCTGTTTTCTACTGATGTCTATGATCACCCTGACTGGTTACTTTGGGTATACTCTGTCAGTTGTTTGACAGTTTCAACCCAATTTTGTGAGATGAATTCTCCCCATCTCTTAAAAAGAAGAAGATCTCTATACATTGTTTGTTCCAGGCCCAGACTGTAATCTGTGATTGAAGTGGTAACATTTGACTTCTGTCTTAGAAGCCTATGGTCATCTGCAGCACCGGACAGCTATCTGTGCAGAAATGGTGAGCCCACAGCCTCTTTCTGAAGCCACTAAAACTGTGAGATGTTTTTTTTTAATCCAGTGATGACCACCTATGGAATGAGCAGTTATGGATAAAGGAAGGCACTGCCTACCTTTCTAGACAAATGCCACCACTGCAGCAAAGGGCTCTTTCTCCATGAAGTAGGATTTGATCTACAGATCACTGACTCATTAACTTCCCACACATGGCTTGAACTAGGATAGTCTCAGAGTACAAAGAGCCCTAAATTGCAACTGTTTACCACACACAGGATGTTCAGTACTGATCATCCACAAAAGGTGCACACGTTTAATCTGAACCTTGCAGAGACTGAGAATTATCAAATGATATTTCCAATAGGGTACCATGGGAAATAGGGCTGTTCAAAATAGGCTGCAATGCACTAATTCTTAATGGAATGGACTTTCAGTGGATTTCCAAATAACTCAGAGCAAGATTTCAAAAGGATATTTAGGAGAGATGATAAAAGAGAGTCTCTAGAGCCTTAAAGATCTACGAAAATCTCACACTTTGCTGAAAATGTTCACTGTGTTTTCTAGAGAAACTATCTGTAGAGCACATGGGTGAAAAGAACAAGATTAAAATAATAAAATATTATAGGTGTCAGATCAGCCTGAGAAGTAAATTTGGGGTGGAGAATAGGATAAGGAAGGAAGAAGATCTAGGGGACAGAGCAGCAGAAATTAAGCATGCAGAAGGAAGCTGCTCAACACATAGCGGCTTTCTGGGGGTTGCAACATTAAAATCATAGTAAGCTCATCAAGGAAATGAAGAGTCTTGATGGTGATCAGAACATCTCTTCCAATACGTTTCTGCTTTGCTGTGCTACTTGGGGTTCTTACTAGAAACTGTTGATGACTTTACTTCCATAAATTATCCTTTCACACCTGTTGATCATTTTTGCATTGGTCAGAAGAAACCCATGTTTTGGGCATGCCCCTGCCTGGGGACACAAGTCAAAACATACATTTCATGATCATCTGGGTACCTCCTTTATGAAATTTGCACCCTCTGTAGTCATTTTAAATGATAATTCAAAACCTAAAGGCAACCAATAAAATCTGGCAAGTAGAGGACTTCAACACCTTCCTTCTCAGAGCAGGAGAAGTATTTCAAATGTTTCTATCAGCTCTGTAGCACCACATTAAAGTCTCAGTACATGTTTGGAAGAAGCACAAAAGCAGGTTTTTAAAAACACATGGAAGAGTACAGCCAATCTTTTTTTTTTTTCTAAAAATAGCTTATTTCCTCTAATTTTTGACATTTGAAATGCTAAATTGATGAAAAAGGTAATTAAACTTTTAACTCCAGGAGTCAAATAATGAAAAATTTTTTCATTAAATGTTACTACAAATCTGAGTATGCAAGTTGTCAACTGAACATTTCTATCTCACAGACTGATTAAAACTAAAAAAAAGACTTCTCACCTAATTTCAGTAGGATGAGGTAAATATTTAGTCTTTTCATTTAAAAAATTCGCAATTCCCGTTGTTACCTCTATAGCCCTACATATACAGAAAAATCCTCCAGAACGTAGAGACTTCATTAAATGTCTGACTCAAATTCCTTGGTGTATGCTGTATGGACAGCTGATCTCTCAGGGTGTTACAGGTTAAGTGGAATGCACTGTAAACCCTATGTTGAAATATATACAAATGCTAGGGGATTCCCTTTTGATGAAAGAAACAGATGGGACATTAGGAAAGTTATACAGAGATAAATTCTTCACTGGCCATATCGGCTCATGCAGGGCCTGTTGGTTACCACAGGCCACAGTCTAGCTCCCACCTGCCAGATAAACACAGATAACATCTGGGTCTTTACAATGCTCTCCTGTCGATCTTTCAATCTTCAAACTAATTTTTCAGATCATTCTTGTCTACCTAAGTTTGGTGATAAAAAGCAGTGAGGAACAGATCTTGGGACTTGGCAATGACAATGTTGTACTAAACACCAAGCCTGTCTACACTGCCAGGCCACTGCCTACATAGGAAGACAGCCCCCTTCACCCCTAATACACCTATAGGATCACGTAGGCCAAACACCACTCCTAAGGTATTATTTTATTCCTAAGAGATTTTCTTTTGATGAAGATTCAGAATGCACAGCAATCATATGGCTCCTGATATGCCTGAGGCATATATTCACATCCTCTTTTGTAAAAAGGGAGAATTAATTTTTTTAGTATACTGTTTTCAGAGAGCTAGCTTAAGCTAGCAAAAAGGAGCAATAGAAGAGGTAAAAGTATATGCAGTTTTATAGAAAAGACAAACATTGCAAGCACTGGAGTTGATACCTACAGATCATCCATAAAGTAGAGCATTGTGAATTGTCTTTTTTTCTGTTGACTATGGTAAATGTCTTACTACAAGATATGACCCTTATAAACAAAAGACATATGGGTAGAGAAAGTGGCCGTAGAAAAATTGTTAATATCAGAGCATGGAAAATCTAATTTATTGCTGAGTAATGAGAATAACAGATGGAACTTATAATACTTAGAATATGTGTACATGTTGATATATGACTGAACTGTTGGCAGAATCATTACATCATCAGCAAATATGAAGTTCAACTTTGCTGGGTCTTCATGATATTTGTGTGTATATTAAGGAAAATTCAACACAATGAAAAATTGTGTCTGGGCTTGAACAAAAACTTAAAAATTTAATTTTTGACTCAGGGCTTATATATTTTGTAGGGCTAGTTACTGTGGGACAAAGGCGACACAACTCATTTTGCTGAGTTGATAGACAAGCAGTTAATGAAAGATTTTGTCCAAAAATCTTTGGACAGAAAAACAAATCACCTAGTAAATGATCAGATTGTTAAAAAGCATTTTTAAATATGCTTCTTTTCATAAAGTATGTTGATATGCATGTAGGAGCTGAAATTGTTGCTCACATTTTTGATAAGAGGGGATCAAATGGTAAATAAAATGAAGATGCATAAGATGATGCACTCAGTACTAGCTTGTGCTGGAGTTTGGGAGTAGATTCTATTCCTAATGCTGGCACCATCCTGCTGTATTATGTTGAATTAATTATTTTGCCTTCTGTGCCTCCCTTTCCACCTAGTATCCTTTACTGGATTTCCTTACAGAATTAATATTTAAAGGCACTTGCAATCTTTCTGTAAATCGTCCACCCTGACCCTTACTCTTACAATAATGTTAGAATGTAAGAATAATGCGCAATACTTTTATTCATGGGTAAATACTTGTACTTTGATAGTCATTCCTTTACAGAACTATTTTTATCATATAGGGCATTTATCACAGCATTCTGGGAGTCAGTGTGCTTTTTCTCCCTCTCTTCTTTTTTTTTTTTTCCTATTAGTAAACAGGCACAATGCTCAAGTAATATTTAGTCTTTTTAGTGCACCACGTGGGAGCTCGTGCATACAGCAGTCAACAGCATTGCTGGTCCTTGGTGTGAGTCTGGGATCCCTAAGAATAATCAGCATTTTGCACAATCATCTCTGGACAACAATTCTAACCCAACAGACTTTATCAATTGTGGATTTTTATCCAAAAGATAAGTGTTTTCCAAAGTTCTCCCAGGTAAAAAATCAAAGATAAATGAAGATCAAATATTGGAATCTCAAATATATAAATACTACGTATGTTCTAATATGCATTTCTGAAGAAATCTGAATAGCAGATAACTCAGTAACATTCAAGATAGCATTCAAATTAATAATAAAATAAAATAATAAAAATACCTGAGCATTTATTGAATTTTTATCAAATCTGACTTAATATAATTTTGACCTGGACCCACATATTTCATTCCATTTCCTACACACAATGAAAACTCTTTTTCCTGAGGAGAATATCAAGCAACAGTCATGGTAAGATAAAAAGTAGGATCTTTATAAGTTCTCTGCAGATGAACATGCCTTTCCCAAACAAAAGGTTGCACAAAAAACACTATGCACCTGAAGAACACTATGCACCTGAAGAAGATGGAAAGGCACAGGACCTGCTTGTTTATCAGCTTGTGAAAAAGTAATTTAACATTATTGTTATATCATCTACTAGTATTTCTTATTAGATTGTATTTGTTATCTTACCCAAGATTCTGTCATTCTTAGAACTCTGCTGACCTCCAGTACTAGTTGAAAGGTCCTCTGGTATAGGCATAGGTTCATCTGGATCATCAGGGACATCACTAGTTGGAGGACTTTCCTTTCCTAATCATGAGGAAAGCATCAGTTAGATTGTCATAGAGTAGCCTCATTTTCAAATAATACAATAAGAGGAACCACAAACCAAATAAAACTTACAAAACCCCTAAACACTACTAAAGCATGATATTCTTAGGACCAAACCCCACTCTCCCACAAAGAAACTTCTTAGGAATACAGGGGAATAATATTTTTTAAAATAATGCATACCAATGTCTCTGACAAATTTACTGAGTATGGATACACAGTTATTAGCCTTACCATTTTGGATATTTGTGAGATATGTATGTTTTCCAGCTGCTATGCTCAGAAGATCCAATTTAGCCAACACAGACTGACAGATTATAAAGGTAATCAAATGGACATTCTTGGTAAAAAATCTTCTTTCTTCCACAACTTCTCCTTGAGAGCACATCTGGATTTGCTTCAAAGACACAGTGAATTCTAACCCACAGGTATTCTGGGGCTCCAAATGAACTACCTCAAATAAAGTTTTATCTTCAACTGAAAATTCAGCTACAATGCCAGCAAGCTTCACTAATACCCCCAGATCAAGTTCTGGCTGGTCCTTGTGCCTACAAGTAGTGAAGCACCTGTAAGTATCAGGACTTCTTAAACATGTACAATTAGCAGACTTCAAGGATTTTATAGTCTTCTATTTGCAAATAGGAAACAAACCCCAACATCTTGAGTACACAAGGTTTTGCAGAGGCCAACAGTTTGGTGCTTTAAAACACTGTAGATATTGTGGAACTGTTTTAGTGCCAAACACAATACAGTAAGAAAAAAGAACTCTCTTGCTAAGTATTGTGCTTCCAGAAATGGTGAGGTTTCTTGATTCACCCCTCAGTAACAGCATACATCTCCTGCCCGTAGTACTATCACTGTCTTGCAGAACTTTCAAAATGACTGCA
This sequence comes from Geospiza fortis, assembly GCF_000277835.1. Lineage (NCBI taxonomy): Eukaryota > Metazoa > Chordata > Aves > Passeriformes > Thraupidae > Geospiza > Geospiza fortis. The sequence goes on along the minus strand of NW_005054464.1, from coordinate 499,320 downwards.
TACATCCCTAACAAAAGCATGCCTTGGAAACATCTACTGAAGGAATTATCTAAGTGATTAGTTTCATTGACTATTACTAAAAGACTGGCCTTTGCATGAATAGCAAAGAGCAGAACAGGCCCAGAGCAGAATTCAAATGCAGTAATGTTCTTGTAAGACCTTTGTCTCGAAAATGGAGATGTTGCCAAATTACATTGATGAAATCTGTTTGACATCCTGTGGCAACTGGCACACCAGTAAGGGCAGTAATTTTATGGCACACAGCCTTACCAAATTAGTGGGTTTTTTTCCTAAAGAGGATTCCCTCATTAAAACACAAACATCAATTAAACCTCAAAACACCAGAAATGCAAAAACTAAACCAAATATACCTTACTTTAGTGACAGCAGTTTAGTGGTGCCAGTTACGGACTTGATCTGAATGAAGTGAATGGTTTCCTCCCTGCCTCCTGGATGGGTCAAAGCATTGTGTTTTCCCATCTATACTGATCATGATGGGGAGAAATGACAGGTAGTTTTAAATCATCTTCCAAATTAGCTGTTTTGAGTTGTTGGCACAGACTTATGTTTAAATGAATTAAATGAGTATGTGACTGCATTTCTTAATGACACACCTATGAAACTGTGGAATAATTGCTGAGCAGGAGTTTTGAGTGCTGCAGCAGGTGAACCATCCCAAACTGCACCCAGAGGATTCCAGGGTATTGAAGAAACAGTCCTGCACTGGCAGGAGGATTAACTAGATGATTTAATAAGGTCCCTCTCATACCCAGATTCTGTGGCATATTCTTAAATGGGCAAAATCACACCCACTGGATATCAGTGCAAGAGCAAAGGCAGATTGCATAAATGGAAAAGAGGGAGCATGAATTTTATAGCAAAGGTAAACAAAAGCAGGAAAGTAAGTGATTTTTTTTTTGCCATTCACAATTTAGCTCCTTATTTAATTATTTCTTCAGATTTCTGGGATGTAGGGAACTTACAGAACTGACAGCAAACTTTCCATTGCAAGTCCTAACCTGCCAAGTTGAGGCATCTCTTACAGATAAAATGCACAAGTAAGGAGAGATAGCTGAAATATTTCAGTTTGTTCAACACATTTTGCCCCACACAAAACAAAAACCAAAAAACCCCAGAGGTTTAATTGGAGGGAAAGCAACAGCCTGGCAGCTATCTTCACATTACACATAAGTTAACGAAATTCATTAAAAAGTAACAGTAATCCAAAGCTACCTGCATCTTCCAAGGATGAAACAGCACTCCCAGTTACAACAACGGATGTTGATGCTTTGACTGAGTCTAGGCTGAGAAGAACAATTATCCTAAAAAGCTGAAGACTATTTTTGACTACAAACCAATATAAACTCATAATACCAAAACTATGGGAAAACAGACAAACAAAATAATATCTTGATAAGTGTGTTATTAGGCATCCTACAATATGTAGTCTAGGCAGGATTTGAAGTCAGAGCAGTCTTTTTGGAATAGAAACCCGTTAGCAGAAGAATACATTTGCAGTGGTGAACTCTTTGGTTCACTAAATGGGTATCAGTCTTCCACTTGTTAAACTAATAGCATTTTGCCCAGGTGGTATGAATCAGACTCGCCTCTTGGACTTGGTGGGGCAGAAGCTGGAGATCAGGTCTGTTTCCCTCTTTGCAGGAGACTGCAGTTAAGAAAACTTAGTAAACTTGTCTTTAATGACCCATTTAATATAATTTGATTTCTTCTTGTTACACATGATTGAGAAATCCCTACATGCAAAAAGACAGGACAAAAATAGTGGATTTTAAATAGATCCATTTATTGAGCTCTGTCTCTCGGATTCTAGAGCATTGTATTTGTATTTCATGCCTTAACTAAATCTAAATCATTACACCCTGGTAAGTTCATTACTGCATGGGAATCTTACACATACACAATCTCAACAACATTCTTTTTCGACTGAATTTAGCAATGGAAGGGGAGTCGGGAAAAGTGGGAATGCTTTCCATTTTACTTTCAAACAGACATGCCCAGAACAACAACTGGTCAAAGGAAAAGGAGCTAAACCCCACCCTAATACCTAGTGGCCGGTACTGGGGAAAATTATTCAAAAGTCACATAATAGAGCAAAATAGCTTAAGAAGTGAAGTATAAAAAAAAGAATCTTGGGGTGGAGGGGGTGGTTTATTAGGGTTTTTTAATTTTTATTATAAAAAGCCACCTTAGCTGTGGAATTGAAGTTCTGTTTCTGGTACTGCCACTGATTCGTGTTGTTCTTGGTTAAGCCATAAAGAGAAAGAATTACAGCTGTAGGCTGTATCAAATATTTCTTTATTTCAATCTGCATCTCTGTAAGATGGTCTCAGATTTTCAACATGTCATTTCTGTATAAAAAGTCAAAGAGCCTAACCTATCAGTGATGCCTGGCAAGACCCTCAACTTCTCTCTATTTGAGTTTCCTCATCTCTGCCCTAGAAATATATTTGAAGCCACAAGGAAAGAGAGGAAGGGCAAAAAACTGCCCAGTTCAATAAGGTTTTGGTGTCCTTTATTTCTGTTAAAGTCCTTAGCCTTTACATGTTCCTTTAACATGTACATCCAGATCTGAGAGTGATTCAGTTCATGCCAGAATGGTGCTGCTGGTGGTACGACTGTTGAAAAGAAAGGCAGGGCAGGATGTATTATAGAAATCTCATTCCCTATCCTTTCACGAACTAATGTTGGGTGTGTGTATTTAATATTGAGGGTTTCTTCTTCCTGCTTTTGCAGAGTGTGGCACAGCCTGATTTGTTCTAGGAGATCTCTTAATGTTAGATGTGGAAACATTTGTACTGTTTTTTCACCTTCCTTAACTGTTAGACCCTAGAACTGAAAAAAAAAAAGAAAGAAAGAAAAAAAAGAAAAAAAGGCAGGAAAAATACTGCTTGTTAAGTGAGATATTATCTGTGTTTTCTGACTCTCTTGTATGGGTGCCGGATACCATTTGGTTAAATGTATGTCAGCTCTCTCCTCATTTCAGAAGTGCAACTGCTTGTCTCATGAAATATCACTTTCAGGAGAAAAATAAAAAGTGTGAACTCTGCGCTAGTCACACAGTATTTCAGTTCCTCTAGGAGTCAGCCATGCCTGGATTCCCTGAGGTGGGAATGCCTGTGTGCACACAG
>NW_005054464.1:481171-491171 GCF_000277835.1 Geospiza fortis | reverse complement strand
GGTCACAGTCAGGAAGGGCACTTTATTCCAACTGCACCTGCCTTCTTGCTGTTGCTGGGGTTTCAGCACGCCTGGGAGTGCCAAGGGGAGAAGGCGCAAAGAAGAGAGTTTCTTCTAGCTTTGTATTCCTGAATTTACCTGCCTTTGTCTTGACAAGCCTTACACTAAGTGTTTCTGCAACTTAAGCCACACACTTGTCAGCTGTATTCCTTCCTGCTTCTCACTGTCATCAAGTAGAACTCTGTTGGAAAACACTTCCCAATGGAGAAGTCCCATTTCCTGATTTCTTAAGTGAAGACCTAAACCACAGGGCTGATTTTTTTTTTTTTTTGCTTATTTGGTTGGTTTGTTTGGTTTTTTTTAATGAAAATAAGCTGGAGAACAGTTTGCTGTGGGGTTTTGTTTTTTTGTTTTTTTAGTGGAATAGTCTTAGCTTGCTTTCTTTGAGGTTGGATGACTGCCTGTCCTGAAACACAGACCCTCAGATGTCACACGGATTGCATCAGGGTTTATCCTTGAATTAGGTGACTTTAAGACACTCGGCAAAGCTGATCCATTTCACAGGGATGAAACATTGAGAGGAAATAGAGCTAGTGGAAAAGTGATGATGGAAAGATTTTTTTTTCTTCCCAATAATTACTTAGAATAATTAGGAACAGTTCCTAAATGTAGATTAAGATCCACAAGCAGTACACAAATTGATAAATGCAGAAAAATAACCCAAAAAATTTTAGAAAATCCTCAACAGTGTTTGAATCCCTCCCAGAGGAAGGGTAAATACTAATGAAATCCCAGCTAACTTCAGCTTAGGCCCTGTATCAGCAAAGAATATATGACAGGACATCTGGCACCCCATCTCAGTTCTGCAATCGGTCATGTGTAGGTTTTGGCTCTTTGTCTGTTAGAAGTCACACCAGACTTGAGCATAACAGGTCTTGGGCTAAATTTTAAGTGCTAAGAGTAGAATTTACCCTTTTGCCTTTGGTACGGTAAATCTATGAATAGGAAACCATGCCCTGACTTTTCTCCCTTTCCTCTGCTCTAGAATCAGCAGAAGCAAGAATTGTCACACTCTAGAAAATAAGAGATCTTATGTACAGATATGAGAATTTGCACTAAAGCACCTATTTGTTATCAATTTGTGAATCAATAAACCTTTATAAGGATTTATCTAAAAGAACAATGTTTTAGAAATGTTTCTGACATAAAACCCTAAAATTATGGTCTGTTTCGGTTTGGCATGAAAGAGATGTTTTTTAATTTTTCACTGTTTTAAGTTTTACCTATGAATCAAATTTGTCACTAGCATACACTAGTGTGTATGGCTTCATTGTCTTCAGTGCAGTCGCCTCTCTTTACATTTTTAGCTAATTTAAGAGCCCGAAGTTAGAAATCAAAAGCTGGGCAGGCACCCGACTGTAACAATCTTGCTCTCAAATGCTGAACCTGTCTCACTCTCATTTACAGCAGGAAAGGGATTAGCACCTAGGTGATAATAGATAATTCTTCTATTTAGGAATACAAATAGCTTCAAAGTTTGGCCCCTTATTACAAGAGCTACAAAATAGATAAAATTCCTTTCAAAATCGATAAAATTATTTCTTCAAGGCTATTTAGATAAGGAACTCTAACTTGTATGCTTTCCTCTTCAGACTATGAATACCAGATTCAAAGATGAAGCCACTACAATCCTTTGGAAAAAGAATCAAAATATTGCAACTTTACCTGATAATGAACACACAACCCTTCTGAAAGGTTATGTTGATTTTGTTTTAAAAAAGGAAGTATCTAAGTGGCCATGATTTTGGATTAAAGTTAGTCAGCATTTGTCCAGAAGAAATTTACATGCCATGGATTTCCCTCCGTGCAACTTTCTATACAATATAACTTATGCTATGTCTTAATAATATATCAAAATACATCATATGAATCACTGGAAGTACTGCTCCATTTATACCTAATGTAAATTACAACCAGAAGTGGATTTAGGACCTTTTAGAATTACAGGTGTAAACAGGAAAAAGTTGTTGTAAAGTCAAGATTTTTAATCTTTCAGAATACAGCAAATTAATTATTGGCAAATCTTGGTTTATTTTTTTGTTTCCCAGCAATTTCAAAAGTAAACCTCCTTGTCAAGAAAATTAATGCTTAGCATTTATACAAGACTTCATCAATTGATATAAAGCATGTGTAAGCATGTCAGTCCTTCTACAATCCTGTTCTCTTAAGATATTGAAAGATCCCAAGATTGGGCCATTGATGTGAATCAATGGAATGACCCAATCCAATGCCAAAGACTAGCTATCCTTTTTCTCTTCTGCGTTTCCCGAGCTACCTACGTACTGACTTTTCTAGGATAAGATGTGCTCCACACTCAGCACAATGGAGCCTCATGGTAAGGAAAAGAAATCAGAAGTGCTGATATTTGTGGAGCCACTTTGGTCTTACACCAGCACACCAAAACTCAGAGCTGCCCTTCCATCTACAGAGTACTCTATCTCTGGTGCTGCAAGGAGTCCACAAACGTACAGCACATCCAGCTGCATGGTTCCTGACAATTCTTAGGTGTAGCCATGCTGAACAGTCAGAAAGGTGCCTGAAGGAACACTTCTGCCTTGAGTGCGGCCCACAGAGGCAGGTACACTTCCCTGAAACCTCAAAGCAGAAAATAAGCACTCACAAAGTCTTGATGGGAGGGGAAATAAACTTTCTACAAGGGACCTGGTACTCTGCAGGTGCTTTTGCAAATATAAAAATTGAGTGGAACATGCATTCCTCAGTAGTGACAACTCTAGATTAGGTGTGAAAAACAAGCAAAGAGGCAAACCCCAGATTTACCTCCACAGCCACCCTGAGGAAAGGCCCAGCTGTGCAACTCCCACTTCTGTAAGCAGACCCATGGCAGGAAAGGGACTGCTCACACCGGTCACTGGAGCAGCTGGCTCTGATGGAGCGCTGGTGTGTGAGCACATCTCGTGTCTGTGGTCTCTGACAGATCTCATTGGCTCCTCACCACACAGGCTTCACCTTTAGCAAACTAAAACTCCAAACCAACGACCAAAACCATAAAACCCCAATCCACTCTGAAACCTAAACTGAAGCTCCTAAAACGGGTCCTAGATTCAACCACCCAAGACACATAAAGATAAGTTTAATAAATAAATTAATAAAGGAATAGGAGGTTGCAGCCTGAAAAACACAGAAAACTCCTATAGCCCTTAAAATACCTGACAGAAGAATTTTCACATTAAAAACTGGTTAGGAGTGGTATCATCATATATGTCTCATCGATCTTTGGGGTTTAAGCTGGAAGCTGCATCTGCCTGCAGAACGATAGTACAGCTGCATTTCTAATTGCACCAGAGGCTCTCAACCTAATGGAACCAAGGCTCTTGTATCCATGGAAGTCATGGAATATAGGGCAACAACCAAGAGAAGAGGTGAATAAAGGCACCTTTGTAAGAGGATTTAACGTTTAGCTTCATTTTAAACCAAAGAGCTAATATATATATATATACACATATATATATAAGCAGGATTATAACTTCATGTACAAATGTGCTAAATATGGTTAAACATGCAACAGGAAGACTGTTAAACATGGAAAGAAGGTAATCTGTACTGTATAATCAATCTTCAAATACTTGAAGAAAACTGCTAGAATTCTACAAACTCATTTTAATTAAAAGCATTCAATATCTCAGCTAGCAGCTGATAATTAGCTTTATTATTGTAATTTAATATGCTACACTTCACAATCTCTGTGAATGACTCTACTTTAGAACCACTTTAATTCTATTTTTAATTTCCGCCTCATCACACAGCTCAATGTAAATAATAACTACCAAGGTGAAGGGTGGTCCTTTCTGAAAACCGAGAGTCATAATGAGCACTTCAATGTCCTTCCATTTTTGTTCAAAAAACCAAAACAAATACCTCCAGGTCTTTTAAAGGACTGCCTTAAAACAAAACAAAAAAAAAGATTAAAACTAAGTGGATCAATTTCTTTCCCTCTGCACTAATTCTGTATTCAGCATTTTCTACATAGTCAAGGGAGATGTTTAGTTTATTCAGTCATTTCTCTATTCCTGCCTAGTGTAAATGCTGGTTAACTACACGAATTGACAATACAATTATGAGCATACAGTGAAATTTCAATGGAGAGCTCCTGTCTGCAAAATGAAGGAAGCACTGTAATTCAACACACAAGATTAAGAAAAGAACTCTGCTAACAGTGCAGATGTGAAACATTTTAAATGTCTGGCACATGTAAAATTAATTTCTGTGTAAGGGAACAATTGTGAGGGTGTAAAAAAAGTTGTCTCAAAGATCCTACATAATTCTCAGTTCTTTGGGAATTCTTTTTTCAAATCACTGACAAATGATAAAAAGTGCATCTTGTATCATATATGTGTGTTCCATATGTGCTCCTCCTAGCATTTTCTCTGCTTGAGCTATATTCATGTAACAATTCATTGCTAAAGGAGATAAAAAAAAATCCATTCTTTTATTGACTTTGTGTGCAAATTACTGGACTTGATATCATTGCAAATATGAAAAAAAGGTTCTTCCTTTAAATTTTTGAATTGCAACCAGAGTAATTATAAATTGTTTCCACAATATGAGAAAAATATGAAGGTAATTTTCCTAATTAAGGGCAAGTTTTATTAACTCATTAAACCCTGTCACCTTTATTCACTAAAAATCAAGCAGAAAAGTGGAATAAATTCACCAGGACAAAGAAAACGCACACACTTCCATCTTATAAATAAACCGACTATAAAAGGTGAGGGGTGTAAATTAAGGCACTCAGTCTAAGAACAGAGCATATTCTCAAGTGGCCAAATAGAGCTCTTAGATATTCTTCCAGAGCTCTCACTCAAGGGGAGGCAAACAGCAGACGAAGAGCTGTACTTTTTGTATATATCTATTCATCTGATTTAAAAAGCGTAGGATGTCCTCACCACAGTGTATCTAAATATGCAATAGAGAGAACATAAAAGCACCTCTTCATGCCGAGAATTGTTATTGCCGAGTATACTCTACAATATATCAGTAGTCAATTTGTCTGAATTATAGAAGGTTTCAGTAACTCTGCTTCATGATCACAGAGTTGCTTCCTAATTTCCCTTCAAACTGTTCAGGTTGTTACAGATTATTAAAGGACATTACCAGCCTGAATAAGCATATTAGAGATTGGTGTGGTTATTTTTTTTTTTTAGCCTTAAATAACTCCTAAAAATAACTCCTAAAATTAAAGCAAATTAGCAAGTTCCTCCATACTATATATTTTAGTTAACTGACTCTGCTTTGCAAATATTCTGGGTCCAATCCACTATAGTCAATTCCAGCTTTATACTGCAATTGCTCTGCTGTTCTCCGTGAGTTGAAACAAACAGAAAAATGAAGCAATTCAGCAGGGAATCTGATCTCTCTTATAGAGCAAGTTTCTCTTTCACTGAGAAAGCTAGAGCAAGTGGAATCAGAAGAAGAAATGTAAATATTTCACATGAAATAAGCAAAATAAGCAAGAGAAGTGGACAGTTCCCATGGCTTAAAAAATACAATGATTTCAGGGTGAATGCTCATCCAAACTTGTAGTCTGAATGGCCTTTGGAAGCATTTCCACAGGAAGCATGAGTGTGCCATGAAACTCCCAAACCTGCATGGTTCTATCCTCAAGAATTTGCAATGGTACAAACAAAGCTGAGAACATGCATGCATCTTTTCAGAGCTAGGACCTACTTTTGCAGCCACCACAGTGTTGGTGGTAAACTGCTTAGTGCAAAAACCCCCTGCTCTCTTCTTGTTCACCACCTCAAAGCATGGAGGAAGCTGCGTTCTGAAGGAGAAGGGTGAGGCAGAAGTTGTCGGGATTTTAATAAAGACGCATTGCAACATACCATAATTCTTTTTAAATTTGGGGAGCAAACAAAACTTTTGTTGACTTGTAGTTAGGTTTATGTAGAGATTGATAAAGGGGCAACAAGCCACAGTTGACCTTGGAAGAAGGGAGTTTTCCAACTAAGTCAGTCCACTTTGCTGGATAGCCATTGGAGAGAGAAAACTCCTGCAGCTACTTTGGATGGGTGGAAGGTCTTTAAAGTAGCCTCCTGTTTAAAAAAATGCCATAAAGCTGACAAGACTGAGGCTGTCTGCCTTGCCTCATATGGCGTTCACACTCATCTCTAAACACTTTTCCACTCCAGTGTCAGGTGGGGGGAGCAAAAATAATCTTTGGATTACAGAAATAATACCAGTGAAGAATAGGTCTTTCCTCTTTTGACTCTTGCATTGAGTTGCAAGCATTTAAAAAGGCTTCCCAAAGAATTATAGTCCCAGAAAACACCGATGAGAGTCCTCATCTTCCACTTCTCAACTGGCACAATGTATTCCCAGTGTTCTTTCTTTCTGAGTAATTTTATACGTGTTAGAAAAGTGGTGTTTGTCACTTGGGAGGGGAATTCCAGGGGAGCCAGCAGTGCATCCTGCTCTACTCTCATAAGGACGACAACATTTTCCGAAGATTCAATTATTGCTACACTAAATTCTACTATTTTACTATGATTTTTTTGGTCTAATTCTATTACTTTTAATAACAGTAGAAAGTAATGACTGATCAAAATGTAATGAAGTACATATGTGAATCTTGACCAGAAAACAAAAATTACTATGGATCCAGCTTTTCTTGCACATAAAATAAGAAAAAAATATCCCACAAGCCTTCAATGGAAGTTTTTCCTGACATAGAGCCACACAATTAGGCTGTGATCCATGACTTTCGATATCTTCTGGACTTTTTAAGAGAACATTGCCAAAAATGATCTGCCAGAACAGCATACAATTCATTACGCCCTTGCTTTTCGTTGCTGAAATACAGACTGGATCCATTTCCTTGTTTTATGCAAAATTGTGGTGTTAGTATAAGAAGTACCTTAGCTCAAATAAAATATGTCTGGAAATGTTTTTGGCTTCATTTTGGAGTTATCCAATTTTAATGATGAGAAAGAAGTTTTGCATTGCTGTAAAACTCCATGGATTGGTTATCCAGTTACATTTCTGCATTGCTATGCAGTGGAAGCAGCAAGCAGACCAGGTTTTTGGTATTAAGGTCCACAAGGGAAAGGAAAACTGCTACAGTAATGCTGAGATGGAGACTATTGCATTTTTAAATGGTACGCTGAATGCAACACAAATGACAGAGTTGTTGTTCATGTTTATAAAAGGGAGCAAGCGACCAGATCATTCCTGGAGGGAGTACTGGCAGCTGGGAGCTGGGGTGGAAAGTCTGAGGTATATGACAAGCTTGTCTCTCTAATGCAACTCAGGAATTTGGGACCTACTAAAAACACACCAAGGCACTTTTCTCACTTTTAGTTAAGTAGCCACCCTGAGAAATACTCATCTGGGATAAAGGATGCACATAGGATCAGCGCCTAAGCTTCTCCAGTTACTGGGAGCATAAAGGGCAAAGAGTCCTCTGCCCTGACTTCCCATCATTACATTGGCCCAGAGGCATTAGTGATTACTCTTCAAACACTACAGTCCATCACTCCTTCCTGACTGAATCAGGACAGTCAGTACAATTTCATACTATGCTTCTGTGTTTCTGTCATTTCCCCTGGAAGCCATATCCAGTAGGTAGAGGACTCTTGCAAGGATCAGTGCGCTAGATTTGAAGTCCTGGATGCTGGGAATGTCCAGCACTGGACTTCCATTGACTTTAGTCTGGTCAGTCTTTTCACTCGGTGGGTAAACCTGATTTCTCCTTGGCTTTTATCTTAAATTTACCATATAATTAGGGATATAATTTCTATTTATATTTTTTCATAAATTTGCAGTATATAATATTCTGAGTTTCACCTACTTTACTAAAAAAAAAAAATCAAACAAAAAAAACCCCAAAGAAAAAAATATGAAAAAGAGCACCTGGGTAGTCACCAGTACTAAGATTTGTGAGAAAATCTTTAAAGTGAGAAGCAAGTCTGGGATAATAGAAACATGAACTACGTAAAGTGCAGAGCTCTGCAGTATTTCGGACACTTCCCCCCTGCAGTTCTGCTACAGACGGCTATCATAAGGACATGAACTGTTTTAAGAGTCCTTGGTCTTGCACATGGCACCTGCTTTCTCATCGCTTCAGACTTCAGTTTCAAAGGCTTTGACAAAGAAATATGGCATACAGCCATATAACTAAAACTTGGCAGAGTTTTGCTAAGGATTGAGGAGGTGGGCACATAATGCACTGTAAGCAGTATATCTTGTGGTTTTTATTCAGTTTTTTGACCAACATGAGTTAAAATCAAAGCAGACCATGCCAATGTTAGAAAGAAGTCTATACATGGGAGCAATGAAACCTTTTAGAAAAAGACATAGTATCAACTACTGTATCAGCTGTTATATTAACCCATAAACGGGGAATTTTCAGGGTAACATGGTCAAATCCATTAGCACTTTTTGGACTTACATTTTCCCTCAGTAACGAAGAGAACAAAGAATAAACAAAGTTGCCTAACTGCAAAAATTTTGTTTGAAAATTTCAGAAGTTAAAGGCATTGCATCCTTCATTTTTCTATTTCACGAAGGCTTCAAATACCTTAAAATATGCAATTCACTAGCAAGGTGAGAGAGCAGTGCCACAAGCCACTCAGAACATGCCCCTGCTTAGCTGATTCAGATAAAGTATTTCCAAGTATTTGAAAGGAATTTTAGTACTTACTTCTAAATGCAACATATCAATATGCTGTTTCTTTACATTTCAGTGATAATTTATAACATTTAACAGCGAGTCATACTCCATGGTACTGCAGAGTGCATGTGAGTTACAACTGATGTGAGCAGTCAACTGAAACTAACATAGCCTGTCTTTTAAAGGATTTGGACCTTACAATGCATACAGCTTCGAATTTTAAAACTAAACTATTAAACTCTAGAAAATGAGTTATTAACGTGAATGCACAAAATATACCCAGGATTATATTCCTGGTTTATTTAATCTGGGTAAGGTTTGGACATCTGGACAGTAAATGCATATCGATGTAACCTTGGTAGCATCCAGATATCGGAAAGAAAAATACGTAGTCAAGAAGCTCTAAATCCTAACTTCAATCCTCCACACAAAGTCCTTGAAAACACTTCTTGCATTAAGTGAAAGGAAAAAAAAAAGAAAAGGAAAAAGATAGAAAGAAAAAGTAAAAAGAAATAACATTATATTCTTCTACAACAATTTCAATACTTTAAGCCAGTGGCCATACAGGTCTAAAAATTCTTGCATCCCACAAAACATCGCTTTTTTGAGATAATTTGCCATCATACACTACCAAATTTTCTGACACAGCATTATTAACTTTTAACAATTTTGGAAGCAAAATGCTTTGCACAATGTCTGGCAGTGTTACCATACCTTCTAAACCAAGGTAGAAAAGCAATCCAAGAAGTAATCAGGTTTCATGAAGCACAAAATTAAAAGTTTCCTTAGAACCGACTGCTGCAGTGGGAACTCATTTCTTCACACACACAGTTTCTAACAAAGTGCATCTTCTTTACCAACGACAGCAGAGCGAAACCGTCCCTTCACAGAGAGGGTAACTTTGCGGAGCAGGGTGAAAAAAACCCTCCAGCTGTGACAGGCTGTATGGCAAGGAGGAAAACTTCTGGGGCCACCGCTATTCGGAAGCCAGCAACTTCTCTAATGCCGTTCCCCTCAAGCGCACCGGGGCTGATAATTTTACAATTTCCTAATAGTTTTTACGACCTCCGTACCTGCCTCCCCTCTGCAAACTACAGGCGCAAGCACTCGGAACGCGGGCTCTGACTGAACTTAAGTGCTGCAGCTGACTCGATGAGAGCACAGACCAATCCGCATTTGAATCAATGAATACCCCTTCTCGGCTAGCTCCTCATGGCTACTCATCTCTGAAATTTTAAGGAAGCACTCTAAAATGCCTGGATTACACCCGAGCTGTACGTTCTGCTGAATGTTTTGAAGTTAAAAAGAAAA
>NW_005054464.1:428396-480769 GCF_000277835.1 Geospiza fortis | reverse complement strand
GGGCGCCCCGCCGGCTGCGCACAGCGGGAAGCGCGGGAGAGGGGCCGGGCTCCGCGCCGCCCCACGGAGGCTCCCGGGGCCGGACTCATGCGGTGCCGGGACTCGGGTGTCCCCGCACGGCAGGCAGCTACCAGGCACAGCGGTAGGGCCCAGAGTCACAGACCGTCAGCTGCAGACATCCACCTCCCGAGCAAAGGGGTCAGATCATCCTTCTTTACTTCAACCTAGTCTTTCCCATCCCGTGCAAAACGCGTCCCGCGCTTTTTGTGCACTTGAATTTTACCGCTGCAGCAGAACTTAAATAATTTACTTAAAATCGGTGGCAGAGACAGTAGCTGAAACCCAGACCCAACTCTTCAGTCCGGAGGGCACGTCAAACCTGATGGAAATTACTCATGCTTAAGAATTAAGCATATTTACACTCTGTGGAGGATGAGGATCTAATTTTTTGCTGTGCTTCAGTTCCCCATCCTCAAGATGTGGATAACAAATACTTCCTTTCTCACATCCTACCTTTATCTTTGCTCTCATATGACAAAAGTTTAGGCATAGCTTTATGCATGTGTATAATCTCATGGATTAAAAGAAAAAAAAAAGCTAAGCAAGTAGGCATTGGAAAGATCAGTAGCTTAGAATGCAAGCTTTTGAAACAGAAACTGTTTACTACTTCCTAAAAGTTTGTACTATAGAACAAAATTAGGTCTCTGAGGGTAAGTTGGACTTTTTTAAAGAACAGAAATAGTAAGACTGTACCCAGAGATTTATTTCAGGCACTCCTTCCCTCAGAGAAGCTCTGCAGATGTGACTGCTTTGTGCTTCGCAAACTGGGATAGTATCTGGGTATGTGTGAGATGAGACCTGGGGCTTCTCAATTTTTTGATTTTTCACACTGTATCTCTAAAGAGATGCAGAACCCTCCTTTTATTGTAACTTATAAGCAGACTTTATGGACCTTATAGAGTTGAAACTCAGAGGCAAATTCTCATATTTATTCCAGAAGAAGCCCATGTCTTCCAGCAGGTTTGCATACAGGGAATCAAGAGCATTTGATGAGTAGAACACCTGGCACTCCCAGGTAGTAAAAAGAAAGAAAGAGATTTACAAAAGATCCAGAAAAAGGTGCCACCATGTGCCTTGCAGTTAGTACTTTTCTCCAGCAAATCACAAAGAGCTCATCCTCAGCAGGAGCAGGAATACAGGCAGGAAGGGCTTCACCAGACACCTTCAAAAGCAGAAGCTGGTTAACTCAAGGGAACTCAGCAACTTTCCACAGATATGTGCGTTTGGATATTTCAAAGCAAAAGGACTGACACTCCACTGTGGAATGGCTCTCAGGAGCTGTTTGCTGCTCTCCTGTGCTCCAGCTGCCACAGGGCCTGTGTGCTCCAGCACACCAAGGGGGAACTCATTGGCATATATTTTTAAAGGCAGATTTTACACTGCACAAGCCATGTCCCATTAAATACTTGACAAAGTTTTGAGGTCAAAATTGAGTTGCCAGACATGTGTGAGCTGAGCCTGTTAAGGTTAAATCTTGTGAGATGTGATCTTCTGTTATTCACTGTGTTTAGGTTTGTTAACAGCTTGTAAGAGCTCTCTATACTCAGTAGATGCTGTGAAAAATCCTTTTACCACGGGCACCCTGGAGAGTGACCAGCAGCACAGCCATGGCAGCACTGAGCTCACTGATCCCAGGCTCTCTCAGGTGCAGCAACTGTCCCAGTGACATGCCCCAAGCTCAGAGCTTCTTCAAACAGATCTGTTGAGGGATAGTTGCAGATACACACTTGCCTGAGGAGTCAGATTCTACAATCCTCCTCTTGCGTTATTTCCAGTGACATTACTTGGAATTTAGGATGAGCTAAAGTGGGCTGTAAAGGGAGAGCAATGTAGAGAAAAAAAAAAAAAGAGTGGCCTTAGAGTCGTCTAATTCACTGCCAACTAGATCTTACAGCAGTTGATATCTGCCAAAGAGGCTTTTCCATTGCTAGATTTATTGTGGGAAGCATCTAACAAGACTGCACAATGAATGGTTTCTTTCAGATTTATTTTTAAATACAAATAGTAATTTGTATTGCAGGAGCTACTGTGTTTTTACTGCTGTGTATTACCACTTCCCATTTATTGCTTTCCTGCAGCAGTCTTACCAGCCTGAATCCTCAAAATGGACAGCATGCCACACTCATGCTGCTTCAGTCCATTACTAGGCAGGTGCTGGTGATTAAATATAAAAGTACAACAGAAAAGATTTGCAAATTGAGAATCAATAAAAAAGTGTTAAACACAGAGCATGCATATTAGGTGCAACAGCTGAAATGTGCCAGGCAGGTGTTTCTCTTGGCTTTCTGTCACAAAATTTTTATTTTAGTTCTAATTATTCAGAAGGTTTGCTTGTGGGATCCTGAACTGGTTGGGTGAGAAGTTCTTATTCAGTTTGGAAAACAATTTCTGATCAAGATGAGGATGGTGAAGATTTATCAGAAGCATGGTGATTTTTCAGAGGTACAAAAGGGTAATGGATGTTGTATTCTACAGCCAGAAATCTCCCATGCTTTCTACTATAATGCTAAGTGTGACCAGCTCATTTCACAGTCCTTATCGTAACTAGTTCCCTCACCCTGAGAAATCCCCCACTGGACTATTTTCCTTTCAGAGGGCTCTTCATAGTTTGGAGTGCCAGAAATGCTTAAAAATATCATGGACCTCACACTAAGTAGTTGATTGGCAGGCATTTGAATATTACTTAGGAAATACAGATCACTGCTCCAATTGCACATAATGTGTAACATTGAATAGACTTCTGTTTAGAATAAAACATTTGATCCATTAAACTGTTGTCTCAGATTTTTAGCTTTAGAAAAGAACTCTCACCTCTCAGCAAAGCTCTAATGCTTTTACCTCAAAAGCATCTCAAAATTCCACATTTTCCTCTTCTTACACATCACAGGAAATACCACCTGTGCTATGGACATATAAATAGAAAATATCCCCACCAAGATCTTCTTTCTTTCCCATCAATCTGTTAATGTAATTTTCCTCTCTGCTTTGCTGTGCTGACTCCTCAGGCACTGTTACAACATACTTACCTTTCTCCCAATTTACGCTGGCTTCCCACTGTCCTTTACTTGATCTCTCCCATAATTCAAGTATCTCATTTATGTATAAGCATTTCAGACTTTTTTCCCACATAACTTCTTTCACCAGCTGACCTCCCTGAACTCAACTACAAGTCCCTTTCTCTCTCCAGGCTGTGTATTTTTCCACTAATTTCTACCATACTACTGTTTAGTCACCTGTGTAAGATTCCAAAGCCCCCCTCATATGGTTTTCTGCACCTCAGCCTCTCCACTCTTTCTTTGTGAGCTGCTTACTGAGAGGCCAGAGAATATCTTAATGCCTTATAGACACTAACACCAACATGAGATAAGTAATTGCTGTAGCAATGCAAGGAAATGTGGATGACATGATCAGCTATGTAAGATTTTAATCTGTGTGTAGGTGAAAGTGAATAACAGTTTGTCATCAGTGGTTTTGTTAACTTCTCTCCTTTTTAGGAATAGTTTATGGGAAGAGAAGGGGGTTTGTTTGTGGATTTTTTGTTTGTTTTCTTCTTTTTTTTTCTTTAATGTAGAAGAATATTTTATATTAAGGAAATGTAATAGGTTGAATATGACTACAGACACTTCTGGCATGAAGGAGAGGTGCGTATTGTATGACTGTTGACTGACTGATGTGTAACCATGAAGCTGAATCGCAATTGCTCTTCAGCCAGGAGAGTCTCAAGTTTTCATGTATTTATAATTTTAGTGTAATCAAATGTTCTGGTTATGGGTGTGCATATGCACACATCCATTTACACATGCACAAAACACTTGGGAAGGGACATACAAGAGACATCATCAGTCCCCCACATTCTGTCATATCACTGTTTGAAAAGCATCCCTTCTAAAACTTTCTGCTTGTAGCTGCATCTGGACCAAAGCTAAGAACAAACTCAGGACAAATTCGGGAAATCTCATTCACATCCAACTTATCTCCTTGTTTTGCTGGTTGATCTCTGGCATTTTCACTCAGATGGCTTTGGTAACCTGAAGAATCTGTTGGAAGAACAATCAGCCTTTGTGTCTGCCTACAGCACAAGTATGATGGAGATAGGAATCAGGAACACCACCACTCCATTTCATAGGATTGACACACTCCTGTTATTGCTGTTTATCTTTAGGCAGTGTACAGAGGTGCTAGGTAATAGGTGTCACTTTATCACAAGCTGTTGGCTTCTCAGGCAACATGAATTGCCCAGTCTGTTGAGCAAGATGGGGCATTCTTGATGACAGGCTAATCAGTTTTGTCAGGGACTTGGTTACGTACAGTAACCAAGGGAAGAGAGCAGGACACAACTTCTTTCTACAACAGGAAAGTTCTGACTACAGAGGACTAAGACACTGCTGTCACCAACAGCACCCTCAGCTAGGATAAAACTAGGCTTGCAGGAGTGACACTTTTTGCTTTGAAGACTACCCAGCAATGACTGTGCATATAGAAACATGGCATGTAGGATTTAGTCTAATGTTACTGAAAGCAAAATTTAGTCTCTCTGTTTTGAAATACCCCCTGTGGCCTATGGACAAAATTTTGCTGCTTCAGCTATTTTAAATGAAAAGTTTAGTTTATGCTTCTTTTTTTTGCAACTGACTTTACATAAAACATATTCAACATATTCAAAATTCAATTTCCATGTACATCTGGAGATAGCTAGTCTGAAATCCAATACTTACTCTAGATTTCTAACAAAACTAAGAACAGAAATGCTTTGTTTAGAATTACAAATGTAAAAATATTTGATATTTCTTTTTCTTAAAATGCTTCAGGACAGGACCCCAGTAATTTATGTAGTAGTATGTTTCTAGTATGTATCTGCAAGGTTTCCAGAACTCTTCGATCAGACATGAGGGAAAACATGCAGTGTCCAACATAGGGCAAGAAATACGATGAAGGGACTAGAAGACCTCTCCTATGAGAAAAGACTGGGAGAGCTGGGACTGTCCAGCCTTAGAAATAGACAGCCCAAAGGGATCTTCATTTCTAAATACATGATGGGAGAAAAGGGAGAAGAAGCAGTCGGGTTCTCCTTGATAGTTCTCACTGCTAGGACAAGAGAAAAGGGTGAAGGAAATTTCACCTTGAAAGCAAAGAAGTACTTTTTTTACTCTGAGCAAACATTTGAACGTGTTTACCAGAGAGGTTGTGGAGTCTCCATCTGTACAGATATTCAAAACTCAGCTGGATTTGGTCCTGGGCAACCTGCTCTGGCTGACCCTTTTTCAGCAATGGGGGTGGATGAGATGATCTAAAGAGCCTGGGATAAGAAAAAGGCAATCATCTGTTTTTCAGAGACCATTAAATATACATACAAATTTAAAAAGAAAAATGTTCTCTCCTGTTAACTTTTCTGTTACTGATCCTTTCCAAACTTGTACAGTTAAGGCTGTATTTCAGTTTAAATTTCTCAACTAATTTTCTTCTCAGAAAAGTGAGATAAAAGTAATCTATACAAAAGGAGCTGAATCAAGAGGGTTTGTCACACAGTTCCTTTGGCCATCCATTGCATCTGAGGATCAAAGTGTTTTGTTTGTATATTTTTTGGCCCTTTTTTTTTTTTTAATCTATTACATGGAGGTGCTAGAGCTGTCTGTTTACACGATGAAGATCACAGTGTTTATGACTTAAGTACTACCCAGGCAAAGATGATGATGCTTCTGAACCTAGTCAGACACTGGATCTATTCCAAGAAAAGCATTGTTAATTAGGCAGTTCTCCACCAATAGAGTTGTGTAAGGGCTGACTAATGTTTCTCTTGAGGGACTACTGCCAAAATTAAACCTACATGAGAAGGTAACTGGAAGTAGGAAAAAGATATAAGTCCATTTTTGCATGGCCTTAATCTTGGCTTAATTAGGAAGAATGGTAGTTGGCTGGCAAATGGACACTTCTAAAATTTAGAATTGTAGTTGATTGGCAAATGGACACTTCACCTTCTTCCTCAACTACTCTTATGATTACCCCCTAAAAATTCATATGGACAGATAAAATAATCTTAAAAAATCTGGTGGATTTTCTGGCAAAGGTGAAATGATACAACTCTGATGTAATTTCAGTGCTCTCTACTAAGAAACAGAAAGCAATGAAGAGTTGTGGTAATGAACTGACATACTGATCATAGAGATTTGCTTTTTCATTTTCTTTTAAATCCATCTTTTAAGGTCTCTTGTCTTTTTTTTCAAGCCACAGATCTTTAAGAACTCAGATTAGAAAGATTCAGAAGTATGTTACTCTCAATTTTCAGAAAGAGTAAACTATTAACAGCACTGCTAATATTTGAAGGATTGATTCAACTGGTCACAAAATCTTCAGGAACAAATCCTAATTTTTTAAATTAACTTACTACTGATATATATTTAGTGAAAATCTCTGAACATCTGCATTGCCTGCTGTTTCAACATTCAGTTGTTTTATTTGATTATGTGAATCATATATGGTTATTTCTGAACTGTCCAAAAATTGCAAGAATATTCACCTTTTAGTGGATCTCTTACTCATTCTGTGACAGATTTGCTTTCACTGAACATTTGTATTAAAAAGTTTAATTCAGCTTTATAAGAAGTACACTCATTTGACCCTAGAAAAACACTGGTGTCTGTGAGATCTGCCATCTTCTACAGGCCTCACCTGGCTCAGGAGACTGCACTTGTGCATAGTTAGAGATGAATTATAACTTCTGATACTTGCGGCACCTGTGAGAAATATCTTGAGCCTAGAAAAACAAACCCATTTTAAGTAAGCTTATCTTCATGGCTTGCTATTCCAATGTATTTCAATATAGCTGAGAGTGTACGTCTCTCTAGATTATTTTATTTATAGCTAGTGATGGCAGGTGGGTGATCAGAGTGCTATTGTGATACGAGTACCATTGTGATCTCTATCACTTGTTCAAAACCTTTTATATTTAACAGCAGTTAAGAGTTTCTGTTAAGGAATCCAAGAGATGTCTTCTATTACTAACAGAGATAAAGCAAGATGTGGAGACCACTGCTGCATTCCAAGCAAGAGGATTGGATAGTACTGTGCAGTTTTAAGTGAACCATTCAGTGTCTTTGTATCACAGTTCCTTGGAGAAAATGGCAATGTTAACAATTCTTTATTTCACAAGGGTATTCAGAGAACACCATAAACATTTTGAGAATTTCAGAAAGTGTGGTAAAGGAATCCATTATAAGGGCACAACTGCAGGGCAGGCTGAACCTTCTCTGCCTTCACATTGAGCTGGCCAGATGACAAGCCAGCTGTGAGCTTGTGATGGATTAACCTTAGCTGGCTGCCAGGTGATCACCACGACAGTCCCTGGCTCCCCTTCCTCAGCAGGACAGGTGGAGAAAATACCAAGAAAAAGGTCATGGGTCAAGGTAAGGACCAAAAGCTCACTCACTGACTACCATGATGGGAAAAGAGACTCAGCTCGGGGGAATGAATTTATTTTATAGCCAATTAACAACAGAGAAGAATAGGGAAAAAAAAAAACACAAAAAAACCCACAAAAAAACCAACAACCAAACAACAACAAAACCCCCTAAAGTCCACATCCCTCCATTGCTTTCTTCTTAGGCTCAGCTTCAGTTCTGATGCTTCTGTGTCCTCTCCCCTGAGTGTTGCAGAAGTTTGAGGAATGAGGTTTTTGGTCAGCTCATAACACTTCATTTTTGCCACACCTTTTTCATCACAGTGTTACCCTGCTCTATGGAGTCCCTCTCATGGGAGAGACTTCATGTACTGCTCCAACATGGATCCTTCCCTGGGTTGCAGTCTTTCAAGAGTGGATTATACCATGTTCGTTACCCCATGGGGTCACAATTCCTGTCAGAAAATCTGCTCCAGTGTGTGCTCCTCTCCCTGGACTGCATTTCATATCCTGCCAGGAACCTGCTTCAGTATCATCTCTCCACGAGATGCAACTTCTTTTGGGGCACATTCACCTGCTGTGGCATAGGGTCCTCCTTGATCTTCAGGGTGGCTATCTGCTCCACTGAGATACTCCGTGGGCTTCAAGGCATAACCTGCTTTGCCATGGTCTTCTCCCTGGGCTGTTGGGGAACCTCTACTCCAGCACCTGGAGCACCTCTTCTTCCTTCTTCACTGGTCTTGGTATTTGCTCCTTCTCTCTCGTTTCCTCACAGCTGCAGCACAGCTTTGTTACATACAATTCCCCAAAGCTGCCACCAGCGTGGCTGATGGCCTTGGCTCTGGCTGGCTGGAACTGGATCTGTCTGACAAGGGGCAGCAGCTCACAGAAGACATGCCTGCATCTTCCCTTCCCTACCAATGCCATGCCATGTAAAGACTGATGGTATCTTGAAGATAGCAGCACAGCTGGCTGACTCCCAGTGTACAGCTGCCTACTCGAGTGGATTTACAGCAGAGGTAGGGAACATTGTATCTCTTCCCTTCATCTAGGTACAGGGATGCCTGTTTGGCAGATAAGCAGTATTTTACATCTGGGCTTCTAAAAATCTGTAGTTCTGATTATTGATTATTTTATTTGTTATTTGAATTACCTGAATACAAATATGAAATGCAGATGCCATTCCGGGTCTAGGAGTCCATCACGTGTAAGGCAGTGTGCAAACAGTTCATGACCTATATTTAGTCAGACAACAGATAACCAACAGCTACACACAGCTCAGGGAACTCAAGGAAGAGGTGAGATCCTATCAAGCAAATAAATAGGCCAGGGACTGAAGTGCAGCCTCACCGTAGTTGCTATCAGGTTTTGTATTATTTGTTTAGTTTCTCTTATCCCACAGATAAAAACAGGTTCAAAGGAGAAAATGAATTATCTGAGGTAGAACATACAGATACATCCTTACTATCCCTGCGAGAAGAAAATTTTGATTTGAAAAGAGAATGAGCAGGCTGGAAAGCGTGGCCCGGGACACAAGACTCTTCCAGCAGAAGTACAGTAAGTAAGTATTAGATTAAACCGAAGATGAAGAACCTGGAGTGGATAAAAACTCCCCAAGTTATGTGCTAAGGCAGTGATGTTCCCAGAATTTTGAATGCACATGAACAAGAGAGGACAGGTTTGTCTCTAACAAGGATGAGACACAAGGTGATGAGAATTTAGACATGAATTTCAGCTACAGACAGGTTTAGGAAGGGCCTCACCTGGCCAAAGCCATGCTGAAAGGAACCACAGCTTTCAAGCCTATTCTTAAGATGAGGCTATGATAAAGGCTTTTTGAAGGGAGGGTCATCTTATTTATTCGGGTCTGAAGCAACATGTATTAGACATTGTAATTATGATGTTGATCCTATTGAGAATACATACTAAAGGTGTGACTGTCACCACAGCTCTTTGTCCCATGCCTGTCCCTTCCCTGGGTGTGTCCTTTATAGAGGGTGCCTCAGGAGACTCAAGATGGAGATGGGTGATATTAGGGTGAAATTAACCATAAAGAAAACATTTAAATAAAAATTATTAACCCAGTGTTAGAGCTATTATGGGACAGAAAATAAACGTCAGAGAAAAAAAATATGTACCATGACTGCCCCATTACACTATAATTAGTTTATCTTTGTATAATTTATGCTTAGCTCTATGTCAAGGAATTCAACAGAAGAAGCCCTTGGCCTGTAGCAAAAAAAAAAAATAAAAAGAGAGAAGCCCTGGACAGCAAAGAATTTTTAAAGGAATTCTGTCAACTGAGATGTGTCCCATCCTTAGAAATTAAAAGGAAACAGCTCCTTTTTGTACAAGCTAATTAATATCAAACTAATCATAAGCTAGGCAGCTAAATATCTTCAAACATCTATGCTTAGATTTCCAATTTTACCTCCATACAGGTAAATACTTTTAGGAGGGATTTGGAGTATTTCTCACTGCTTATATTATATAATCAGTCTAGTGTCTCTTGATAGGCACCAGCTGAGTTTAATGAAAAGTATTATTTATCTCAAAGGAGGTGAACAATTATTCTTTTTTCTGGTTCTCTAACTCCTTCTTCCCTTTAGAGACTAATATTTGACTAGAAAAGTAATCATTAAGAGAGTTTATGCTATTAGATGGAGATCTAGCCCAGTTACCTGACTTAATGACACAAACATCCAGTAATATGTATATATTGATGCCTTGAAGTGAATACCAGGATGTTTTGTCCTGCAAGGTAAATATTGATCAACATGTACAGTGTATTTTTCCTTTGGATCAATACGCCTGTTTCTTCTTAAATCAATAAGTACTTATTCTTACATAGAGGAAAAGTTTGTCTCATAATTGGATAAAATTGGGGATATAGCAAATGAGAACATTTTTCTTGCTTAGCTCCAACAGTTGTAGGGCTCAGGGTTCTAAAAAATAAAACCATGCTGAACATGTACAATGCTGCATATGAGGTTCAAAAAATACTATCACTCACATCTGCTGAGCCAGTATAGCACACATCCATGTATATGACCCAGTTTTTTAGTCAGAGAACAATGGTGCTTACTGAATTCAGCTGAAGCAGTCAATATTCAATATTATTTATCTGCTTTTTTGTTATTTTTAACTTCTTGGAGTATTTCTCTGTGCGTATGTCTGAACAATAGCTACAAATTTCCAGGGAATCCTGGGACCTGTTTTGTGATCTTCAAGCTCTGTGTCTTAGCTGTTGCTTGCAATTGATGGTTGCAATGGAGAGCCTGACTTTGAAATAAGAAAGGAGATGAGAATTTGACCATTATTTCAGAACTACAGCATTTTCAGAATCTGCAGTTTCATGGTTTTTCCTCTATTTTAGAAATACTTGTAGAAATCATTTGCTAAAAAAGCTTTTCCTGACTTTGTTGTTCTTGTGGTTGCCACTACAAGTTAGTATTAGTTAAAAAAAAAAAAAAAACAAGAATAAAATCAAAACTCTCAAATCCCAAACATAACTAGATTCTACACTTCAGTAAGGCAAAAAGGCAAACTAGGTAGCTGTAAAAGTGCTAGTTTGGTCTACTGTTAGAGAGATTTTTTTCTTGATCTCAGACTGAAAACGGTAATATTTCAAGGAAAAATTCATCAGGAAACAAAGTTAAGAATGCTATTTAAATATACAAAACTGAACAAATGAACCTCCTATATGGATACTCTCTCAGTGCCTTTCCTTCCATGAAGAATTCAGAACATGAAGAAATATTAGAAGCATTGTCATATTTAAAAATTTAAGAATAGAAATGCTTTACAGAAAACAAGTAACTTCAGATTATTAACTACATTAAGGCAAAGCAAGAAAAAAAATCACGAACATGCACAGCTTTTAATTTATCTTATGAATAAATGCGTAATGGAATAACGTAATAAAATGCTACTTGCACCCTCTAAAGAACTGTAGTTAGGGTTCTCATTTCTCTCCTCTGCAGAAATAGTTAAGCAAAGTCAGAACCTGTCTACTGAGCTTGGCTTTTGAGGAGGAACCTCTATTTCCAATCTCCAGTATTGCCAGGTGAAAATATCTTCCAGTTTATCAGATACATTTACACCACTTCATATTGACATTTGTATCCCTCAAGTGAGTTAAGATCTCAGTGTATTTTAAGTAGTTTAAATTGACTGTTCTGTGGCAAATTAAGGTACTCGTGTTAGGACCAGTTTGCCAGAAGGTTGCTATTTTGTCCAGGACGGAATTTTCACACTACCTAGAGGAAGGCCAGTATACAGTGGCATGGACTTCCAAAATTCAATTAGACCATTTGGGGAGAATAGTCTCCAAAAATACTTTTTCCAGGGAATTGCTAAATATAATGCACACCTTCCACCACTTGCCAAACCATTTTATACACTGGATTTCTGGGCTCTGTATGAGACTACTCAGGGCTAAGCAATCTACACACCCAGTCTCCCACTGACAAGGGGAGGTTGAGTGGGGGAGAGTTGGCTGCTGCTGATGCAGTGTAGGAACAGGGATCTATCCAGCAGCCCCTAGTGTGAGTGGAAGAGGCACACATTTGGCAGCCCCAAAGGTATCGAAAATACTGAGGGAATTGTGCTTTCTTTACTTATTCTGAGGCAACTGTAGGTCACCACTGTGTACAGCTGTTTGACCGAAGTACTGCAAGCTGTGTGTGCACAAAAATGCTTCTATTGCATTCTTATATTAATAATTTAATATCAGATGGCTTCAATTTTACTTCACTGTTACTTCTGTTCATAATTTGCAAAGGTGTAACAATTGCATATTGGCTTGGTGTGACCTCTGGTGTGACTCCCAACAGACCACTTTTCTTCCTTCATGTCCTGCAAGTTCCCTTCACCACTCCCACAGGCACAGGAATTTTGCAATTATTTTCCTCTAATTCTTCCAGTTTCCCCAGTAACTCTGCCCACCAAATCTTCCCTCAATCTCCCTCACACCCATTCTTACTCCCTTGATTACTTGTGCTAATCCATCTCCCCTGTTCCCATGCCAATTCTACAGCAGGCTCTCCCATTCTTGACTTCCCTTGCCTGGCTAGTTACCTCCTACATTTCCCCTTTGTATCTGAACACATTGAGTGTACTGTCTGCAAGCACTGATAAGATTTCCTGTATTCCATTTCCACCCTAAGAGTGTCTAATCTAGTTTCTGCACCTTTTACTCCACTGAAATTGGGAACAGCTGAACTCGGTCAGATCAGAGGACCATCTAACCCAATATTCTGTCTTACACAGTAGCCAAGCCAGATGCCTGTGAAGTATAATCAGTATGGGCAAGGATATAGAGATAGCCTTCTCACCACCCCCAGCTGTTCTGGTCAAAATCTCTAATGATCACTTTACAGTCAATTTAACAGCCAGAAGTTGTTATACTTATCCTTCTTGCCCTGTCTGCATTCTTTAACATTATCTCCCTTTGTCTTGATGGCTTCAAAACCAGTGCTGACTTTAGGTTCTCCTCCTAGTTTCATTATGATCTTTGGAAGTTCCACTTGTTCTTTAACCTTTTTCTTGGGCAGACTTATGGGATCTGTCCTAGACCTCTTCATCCCACACTTCTCCTCCAAAATAAGACAATGTAAGGTACTTTTCCAATTAAAGTTTTAGCTAGCAATTCCATACTGACAGACTGTCTGGTTTCTGTAATTTTCTGTTCAAACTGAAAATTCAGCCTTCTCTAACATGCCTTTGAGAATACTTCTCTAAGCCCAAGTTCAACAGTGCCAAACCAGATGCCACTTCTCTCCCTTGGGTTCTGACCACTACCTCCTTCTGAATAATAGTATGCAAAATCAGCATCCTGCCTCTTTTCTGACATTGTCACCCCAAACCCCCATCCTGAACTCAGAACTCATGTTTTTCACATTCAGACTATTTCAAACACTTGAGAACTATTCTATACATCCAACAGTTGTTAACAGCTAACTCTGTGTTCTCATTCTCTTGTATCTTGATTACTGCAATATTCTTTCTCATTAATTATTTTTCATCATGACAAGCTCCAGTCATGATCATTCAGAATATGGATAGAGGGTTCATTTTTGTTTGCCTACCCCTTAACCAAGTAGAATCTTTTCCTAGATACCTTCATCCACAATTCATTACATCACTTAAAAATGAATCTGAGGATTTTTTTGAGACCTTTCTGACCTATAATCTTTATTGCCTATAAAAATGTAAGCTCTGATACTCAATGGGCCTTTGCAACTTGCCTCCACCACTGAACAATTTATTTTCCAAACACGAATCTTTGCTCTCACCCATGTTGCTCGTCACTGGTAACACCTCCCAGTCTACCATTTCTTTTGTTGTTTTGAAGTTTTCATTCTCTGGCCTTGAGTAAACCAGAATTAAGGTTTCTTAAAGCTAAAAACAACAGCCTGTTTTTAATAGGCATAGAAAGACTGACATTTATACTTGTAATATAGTGGGGAAGGCTTCATGTGGACTACAAGATGGCTGTTTGAAGAATAAACTGCAAGTTATTTTCCATCATAAGAAATCAGTGAATATGAGTACTTTTAACACCAATGTAGTCTTACTTCTCTTTGTAAGATATCAATTATTTCCAACACTTATAGACAGAGTCAGGATTTTAAAAGCCCTCAATACAGAACAGTGATGATAAATGTAACAAGAAAAAAAAATCCTGACTTTACATTTTTTCTTGTAATATGCAGATTACCTTCTCAAGAAAGTGAAATAATAAACATTTTATACTAGTATGAAACCAAATTATATGAAGTCCCCTTCCTTTTTTTTTCAGTTGGTGAGTGTGCTGCTTAGTAGTCAGAAAGAGGATAAAGCTCAAGGCAATCAAGAAAGACATGAATGACAGTGAACACTGCTTGGGACAGAAGATGAAACCCCCAGGTCCTTGTCCCACCACTGCAAGAATCACTACAGTAGGATGAGAGAAGCCAATGCTATCTTGTTTAAATGAGTGTGTAGAGTTTTGAGGGGGTTGCTTTTCTTGGAGCACAAACACAAAACACAAGATAGAGGAAATCATATCATTACCAGCATGAGCCTGTGGTTTGGAAAGATGAGCGGTTGGCTTCTGGCAGCTGCAAGGAATGATGGGGACTCAGATATTGCCAGCCTGTCACATTCTCCATATGCTTTTTTGCAACACTTCCCCCCTGCCCGTACCCTATTTTTGTAAATGCAGTAAGCATGCTGTCCAAGAAAAATGAATTACATAGGTATCCCCTCACTCAGCTATCAAATCCTACTCTTTCAATCTACTAAATAAAGAGAGGGGCTGTTTCTTTCATGAAAAAAAAAAGGGTAAAATCGTTTTCATGCAAGCCCATACTAGAGAATCAGGAAGGTATTCATTTTATTTTGTGCATCTAGACAGTGATTTTAATGTTATGCAAATGGAGCAGGCAATTCCTAATCTATCCTGAAATGTATGTGTCAGAGCTCTTGTGTAGTGCAGGTTACTGATGATAAAAACAAGATGTGTTTTTATACAAGGAAGGCGCATGATTACCAGCTTTAGAATTTTTTCTTTCATTACAAATTTAAAATAGGACAAGTCAGTGCAATGGAAGCTGAGGGATACCACCACAGAAAAAGCTAGTGTCTTTTCAGAGTCAAGTTTGACAAGCATTGTTTGCCTCTCTCCTTGAAACCAAAACAGCTAGACATAGTAGCAGTCTCTTAGACTTTAAAACTGTTTAAGAAGAAAAATTTCTATTAATCCTTAGTGCACCAATGTTCCTCATTTTTCTTTTTTTTTCTTCATGCAAAAAGGAAATTTATCTCATCTAAAGAATGTCTCCAAACACTCAGTTGAGTTGAGGTTGTCATGATAAGGCAATCTTCACATCAGGAGGCTTTTTCAGAGAGGAAGAAGAAGCTCAGACAGGGTCCAAGCCTCAGACCCAACTGTCAAGGAAGCTGATGTGCAAAAGGTCTTAAACGGGCATTTATTTTGCTGTTATATTAATAGATAACTTAGCAGAACAATCCAGACTTAAATCAAGACTCCTCTCCCATCTCAATCTGGCAGCCCCTCATTTTATGTTTCCACAGTGAAGTCAGGACCTTTTTTTGCTTTTCCCCAAGCCAGCAGTAAAAGACCATGTACACACTGTGCATCCACAGAGAAATCCCTCCTCTGCCTGAGCAAACTCAGATTTACTTGTGCACCCTGCTGGTTGAATCCCTATATCTCCTATGCACTCCTGTGGAGTCAGGAAAAGCCCTTGGCTACAGGACCTGGCTTCAAGCCTCTTCCTCACTTGATTAAAGCTGTTAGGGTTTAATAGGCAAGACAGAGACAGCATTACTCCCAATGACCAATGCAGTAGCAGCTCAATCAAATGATCATGCTCTCTTACTACAAATACAGGTTCTTCTCCATAGGCAGAGGATAAACTTAAGCCTCAGTCTCCTAGAGCTGTAACAGGGACAATCAGATAAAAATCTGTGTGGGGAGAGCAGGAAGCAGGGTGAGAGGAGGAGCTTTTGCTGTGTTTTATCAGGAAAGAAAAGCAGACATTGTAGGTAAAACCAAACGATCAAAGTTGATTTCAGGGCAGTGACTATCAAATATCAGGCTGTGTTTCCCAGATGAAATGGATGAAGAAAAGGACCATAAGACAGCCATGAGCAGAGCTGTTTCCCTCGTCATGCAATGACCTTGGTAGATTTGGTTTTCAGCAGTTTAGCAACACTGCCCAGAACTGTCTGTGGCTTCTGCACTCAAGTGCAGTTCCCCCCTAAAACTAAGGTTGATTAACCTCTAAGTCAATTTAGAAAGCTTCCAAAGGGTTCTGACAGTATCAGAGACAATATGATGCTGCTTTTAATACTCCTGGAAATTAGGTAGCACATGACAGAGACAATAGTATTTGCCCTAAATGGCAGCAGTCTAGGGAACTTCTCAAATCATAATTTTAACTCAACACTGGAACACCTTTGTCTTGGAGAGAATATACAAAAATGCCAAAGAAGCCACAGAATCCAGATGCTGATCTCAAATCTCATTTCTAACTACATGAAAAATATGTATTCAATTCCACCTTGCTTTGTTATGAGATAAACTGGGATAAAATACACAGAAATATCAATATAGACCAGGCTTCACTTGGAAACAATGCCAGTTGAAGGATTATCCTCCTGTAAGAATCAAAGGTAATTTTATTGTGTACAGTGCTTCTACTGCATGGTACAGTATATAACTATAAGCAGAGAAGATTTGAGCAAAGTCATAAGGGATGATGAGACTGACCACCCAAGATTGACTAGAACCCAACCCCCAAAAACCAAAGAAATGAGCTGTGGAAATAAGCATCTGGAGCACAAAAACAAGGAAAACACCTCAATTTTTGCATATTGCCTAATGTATCTGACATGCAGACAAGCTATCAGTTGGGTCTGCAGACCAATCCTCGGCCAAATTCATTTGTTTTTTTAATTTTTTCCCTTTTTTCTTGTGAATGGAAAGTTAATTACTGTTAATTAATATTTAGAGATAAAATAGGAAATCCAGAAAATATGTATTTACAGAGTAAGAGTGAAAATACTGGTGAGCAGAAATCTGCAGAGGCTCACTAAAATCAGCTGGCACTGGGCAGGGAATCTGTAGGTCCTGTGCTATTACCTGAATGTATACTTCATTAGGCCAATACCTATACCAAAACTAAGTGCACCACATGGCCAAAGAGGACTTTACTTCCACAAACACAAGGTGTTTGATATACTCATGTTCTGTGTTAGTGAAAAGACAGACATCTCTCTTTTTGAGCAGAATGAGGGTTTCAGTCTCAGGACAAAATAAGAAACTGTGCTAGTATATCTATGTAAACAAGGAGGCACACTGATTATGCTGATCCTACTTTAAAAAAGAGGAGCAAAGAGAAAAAACCAAACAATGTCCCCTGCCCCTGAAGTCCAGATTTTATTGTAGAGACAAAAGAAAGATCTTTTCATTTCCTCAGAGTGATCATTACTATTTAGAAATCAACACTTAAAATGTTTATCAACATTATATCAACATTCATAATGTTTTAAACAAGTTTTATGCATGGCCAAATAGTATGCAGACATTTGCAAAACAATTTGTCAACATTGCCTCTGAGGTGTGTTTTAATGAAAATGTGAAATTTAAAAAAAAAATGTTTAAATGCAAGCTTTCCAGTGCAGTCAATAATAAATTTAGCTGAGCAAAAATATTAAATTTGAATTCAAATGAGCTGTAAATACACAGTATCTATCAGGAGTCTGTGAAAGTGGTTTAGTAAAATAAGTAATATTTTATAGCAATATGTTAAAAATAGCTGTTTGAGGGAAGCTAAGGCATTGGGAGCCTGTTATATGGGCTGTATACCAGGGAAGGCTTTCTTTGTCTTATGGAGTCAATGGAGTTATCAGAAATATAAGCATTTATCTAAGTAATTGCACAGGAGAAAACATTAAGAGCTTGGCACCATGTTAAAAATGATTCTCAATTAAAATGTTATTTAATAAACAGGCCCATTTTATTACTCATGGATTAAAAAAAATTAATAAGTGACTGCTAAACAAGTAATTATAAGGGTAATAAACCTCTCCATTCTGATTAGGCAAAGTATTCATTTCATGACCATCCAGTGATCCATTTTCTACCCCAGCTGTCAAAAGAGGCAGTATGCAACCATTTAAAGATGGTATGATTGTTGCTGTGCTTATGTAATACTGCTATTACATTTTATATCACTAAAAATGCTTTCAGACTCATTCTTGTGGTAATTATAGATCAGCTTGCTTATACATTAACTGCTCTTGAGTCTTCCTTTTTAAGTCACAACTAAACTGATGCAATTTTTCTGCTGGGGTTGTGAAGCACAGCGTGGATTTATGGCTTTCTGCCTCCTGTCAGCATCGCTGAAAGCAGAGAGATCTCTGAGTCAGGCTGTGGGCCAAGTGCTTTGCCCCTGGTCTCTGACTCCAGCCAATAAAATCTTGCTAGAAGGGTCCAAACTTATGAGATGCTGATCACCCACACTTCTCACTGCTGGCTGATGTAACTTGTCAAACCTGCAGGCACCCCTGAAATGCACTCCAGCAGGCTGAGATAGGAAAAATTGGTGTGGGAAATAAAAAAATACTTCGAGAACAGGTTCGATGCCTGGGAAATGAACAGATTTTCAACCTAGGCAGAGATCAGAGAGCTGGTAAATTATGTTCCTGCTCCTAGTTTAAGACCCTGTTTCCCTTTAATTTTTGCTGTTTAGGGACACCTACACATGTAGTTGTCTGCACATTTCTTCTTTTTAGCTCTTTTAGGCAAAGGAGACCTGGGTACAGTAGGAAAATACTATCTAGGCTTGGACTTCTTCAGCTGTTGGGAAGACTAACTTTGTTCACAAAAGGAATTACTTCCCCAGCAATTTTTAAAATGTTCAGTGAGCCATCTGTCTTATCTGTGTACACTGGTGGAAAACAGGTAAGGCGTGAAAATAGATTGCTCCTCAAAAATAGATATTTTTCTTTTCCTCCCAAAGAAAATAGATGGCCCACAGAAATGAGTTATCAATTATTCTTTATGTTTCCCTTTCTTTCTCCAATAATTTAATTATGCTTTGTGATATAACACAGGTGAGCTCCATGGACACTGAACATTGATACCATATTCCTAAAGAGGAATTGACACTGTTCTTCCCCAAGACAGTGTCACGAAAACAAGATGTGTTGCAGTGGGAGGCTATTTTTTCAGTATGAATGGTACAGTAGTCCCCAAAAGCCCCTTGCCACCAGCAGAGTTCAGCTGGCAGCACATCAGGAGTCTCCTCACAGAGGAAGAGGGTACTGTGGTGCTTGGTGTAATAAACACCAAAGGGAACGATTATGGTATGGGGCAAAAGCCCGGCTGGGTCTTTTCCTTGATATTCACATCTTTGCATGGCACAGCCAGAGGATAAAGAGATAAAGGCTGAACATTTATTATCTCACTCATCAAAGCTACTGTTTTTTAAAAAGTCACGCATGAGGCTTTCATTTCAGCAGAGAACCATGAGACCAATGAGTGATCCATACTTCTGGAAAAAGTTGAGTGAACACTCAGAATAAGAGAGGATTGTTAGGAAGTCACTGTAGAATTTTCATTTAAAAAAGGACAGAGGTGCAAACAAAGTAAAAATTCTGGACTGAAAAGGACAGAGGTGCAAACAAAGTAAAAATTCTGGAAATAAATAATTTATTGAAGGTTTGATCCTGCAGTTCTCAGTTCTAAACCATCTGGGCTAGTAGGAACAGGAAGGGAAAAAGGAAATAAAAAGGTAAAATGTGACGTCCTAAAATGCTATGCCATCTATTTTTATTTGATATACAAATAATAGCATCTATGTTTAGTTCAAAACTTGGATGCTGTGTAAGGAAAGTTTGTTTTCAGCTGAACCTTAGAAAAGATTATTAGTCCTGCTGCCACACTTAAAAGGGAGATGGGAAGTGTTTGAAATTTTTGTTGTGAACTACAAGAAAAAAGGAAGAAATTCTTAACTATAAAATGCAGGAGATGAATTCTCAGAATTTGCAACTTCTTAACCAATGTCCTGATTCCCAGTATTAGATAGTATTTAGGAAATGACTTTAAGATTATACTCACATGAAAGATTATTTTGTGTATTTAGGGCCCTACCTGCATTCCCTCACTGTGTTCACTCTTAGTTCTGCCATTCTGAAAAAGTATTATTAAGATCATCAACATAAGAAAGGAACATGGGCCTTTAACAGCAAAATGCAAGAAACTGCTAGTTGCCCACAGTTTCAAAAACTTTATGTAATTTCAGATGCATTTGAGAAGCACTATCCCTTAAAAATAATTTAAGAAGGAACAACTTAAAGAAGAATTACCAAAATGCAATAGCTAATCTGGAAAAATGTAAACAATACAGCATTCTGCATCATGTCCTGTGGGGTGGGCTGGAAAAACAAAGGTATCCAAATTATTTCTCTTTGGTTTTGACTTTTTTCTTTCGAAGGAAAGATACTCCCAGTAAAAAATACAGGCCCAAGAAATACTCCAGAAACGATGAGCACAGGTGTTTCATTCCTCACTCTGATGAGAGAACAGGACAAAAATAATATCCTTCTTTTTACAAGAGGATTGTTTGTTCCTACTTTTTGCCATTGCAAACCTGAAAGACTGACCTGCTTTCTTTGAGAATTTTTCATTTGAGAATTTTAATTATTGTTTAGAACATACTGTATTTTGCCAGGTAAGATTATAATAAGAAATTTAGATCCTATTTCCAGGATCATCTTGGAAACTAAAGCAATTATTTCTCTAAATAGACTTCAGGTCTCAATTGCATATTGGCAGCAGCTGCTCACTGTTCAATACAATAGGTGTCCTAGCCAAAGATCCATGCTTCTGCAGTTCAAAAGGGCCAAGAGTGGTTCTTTTATTCAGGTCTCCTCTGTTCCCATCATTGCACTAGGCTGGTGTACTTTTATGGGGAAAAGCGTAGGCAGCTAGAGACCTTCTCCTATCCCTCCTTATTGCCATAGTATTTCCCACCCACTGAAGCACTAGATGTTCCAGATGAGACAGAAAGCTCCAGTGGACAGAAATTTCCTGTTCTGCAGTCTTTGCTCTTAGACCAGATCATCCTAAACTCACACTTGCTGCCTTAGGAACCAACAGTGGATTCACACATGAAAGCTTCCCTGGTTGCAAGGGATGGATGTACTTAAAAGGACATTTCTATGATCCATGTCCTCTTGACATTAATGTCCCTCAGTTAAGGCCCCATGCCTTGAACCACTGCAAATGTCATGTGCAGTAAGATTATCAGTAGAATCCTTCAAATTTTTCAATCATAAGGCAGAAAAACTGTTTCTGAATGCTTAATTTAAAAAAACCATAGCCCTGGAAGGCATTTTGAGTGGTTTGGCAGTTCAATGGACAAGTAATATGATACTGTTACGTGATGTCACCTATGGAATATAATATTTTCCCCCTGGGATTCTGTTTG
The DNA here is from genome assembly GCF_000277835.1 of Geospiza fortis. Taxonomy (NCBI): domain Eukaryota; kingdom Metazoa; phylum Chordata; class Aves; order Passeriformes; family Thraupidae; genus Geospiza; species Geospiza fortis. The sequence goes on along the minus strand of NW_005054464.1, from coordinate 459,310 downwards.
GAAAAACAATAAAGATCCTAACTCATTCTCCACATTCCCACACAAGTGTTTCTCAGATTTAGTTACTCCCTCTGATAAGAAACATAAGGGACAAGGCATGTCTTAATATCTACATAAAGAAAACAAAAGCATGGACTTTCTCTAGCAAGTGTATAACTCAGCTTCTCCCTAAAAGTAGCTTAAAAGAAGGAGAATTTAGGGAATTTAGTAGAATATTGATTATGAAGTTATATTTAACTTCTGCATGCTAGCAATTCAGGAACCATTGCTGATTAATAGATACTCTATACATTACAGATGAAATATAGTCTTTCTCTGGCTATGGGTACATCAGCTTCTTGCTCAGCATAGTAATATCAAATATCCACATAGGAATTTTTTAAAACACTTTTACACAAAGTGTGGTCTTCAGCAGCTCAGGGCCTACTGGAAGTTAAATAACTGCCATAGCAGTTCTGCAGTGAGTGCTGCTAGGATTGGTGCCTGAAAAGCAGGATATCCTGTAACCATGTTTGACCACTGGTAGATTCAGGATTTTGGGTTTGTGATTCTAACCTGAAACAGAAAGTTAAAAAAGCAGACTAGGTTGTTCTGTTAGATACCTGGGCACCCACATGGATCTCTACTCAGCATTGTTGGAGGCACCAACATGACTTTTCTTAAAATAAAGTCAGAGAAGAAATAAGCCTTACTCTGCAGAAAGTCCAGGTAACAATTTCATCTTTATGGGTCAAGAAAAAGCTAAAAGAGCCCTAAGAGCCACTAACTCAGTCCAGACAAAACCAAGAAGTATTGGTAAAAAGGCAAATGGATGTCAACAAAGAGCAAATATGCAACAATCCCAATTCAGTATATTCATTGTGGAACAAATAATGAAAAATAGAGGAAAAATGCCTGGACATAAGGTAAGAGTGGAAGTGGGAAGGAAAATCTAACTACTTCACAGTCTGCACTGGAGTCCCCACAGAATGAACTGTCAAACCTGAAAAGAAAATGCATCACTGAACTCAGAAAACTTTAATCAGACAGAAAATGTTGACACTGACTGTGGACCTGCATTGACCCAAACCCACTAATTATTGAAAAGAAGTTTCCATTGAAATTATTGAAAAGATTGTTCCCATTGGTGAAGTACTTACATGTGTCTTCTCTCTCACCCCAAAGATGACCAGTTGAGATGGGAGGATGAGATACTGAGTGTCTGCTGGGTGACTGAAAAAAAGATGGGGGAGGGATAGATTCAAGTAATAATTTTGGAGGTCCTTCCCTTGACCTCAGAAGTGATGATTCCATCAGGTTGGTACCTGTGAGAAAGCTGTAAAGAAATCTCTGTGCTGTGGATCCATACAGCTACAGCCCACACATTTGAAACCAAAAGGTTAAGATTCAGGGTAAGGCTGGGTCAAACCAAGGCAGCTGCTCTGGTAGACACTCTGAGGAGAGCAGGTTTTCCCAGTAGTGGAACAGAGGGTTGTGGAAAAGGAGAGTGGGTGTATTGCCTTGCAAATATTTGTCTCTTGCTGAGGGCCCAGGATAGACACCATACCAAGGGCCAGGTGGGAGAGGAGAGTCAGAGCAGTTCAGAGAGGGTGACATTTCCAAGATCCAAACCTCCTGTATAGAGGGAGCTGTGTGCTGTATGGTAGTGGGGGGAACCATTCTTGGAAGGTAATTGAGTTTCCAGGGTGAAGAGGAACCTTTCTCAGCAAGTTTAAGAGCAGATGTCAGCTTGGCTTTATATTTACATATGGAAATACACCTGACATAAGTGAGGGAACCTGTCTCTTGGTCTCACACAAAGAATGTGTTTAGACTGCTCACAGAGCAGTGAGACACTCACCATGATTACAGGAGACCTTACAGCTCCTCTAAATCAGCTGTTTAAAACCCGTTCTAGAAAGAAATTGAAACAGAGTTGTTTCTTTGTAACACCTAGTAAGTCATAGATTTTCCCATGTCCCCAGGACCACCAGGAGCACCCCTGACATCAAAAGGGTAATATCCAAGAATGGTAGCTCAGTCCAGATACACACAAATGGATCCATAGCCTTAAAACCTGTTGCAGGTAACATCTGCTGGCCTTCAGCGTGTAACACAGCAATGGGAAGGAGGAGACGTATTCCACTGATGAGGGAGGGAGTATTTTGAAAAAGAACTGATGTCAAGTCATATAATAAGCTGTGAATGTCAAATTGTCCATGACTGCCAACAGGCATGCAACACATCTTCTGTAAAGTGCTTGGGTAACAGGAAAAGAGAGGACATTATGTTATCATCCGGAAATAGGAGATAATGAAATAGATGCCAAATAAAGAATGCGAGTTGCAGCCTAATAAAATAGTTCCTCTTTTCTACCCCACTTTTTTTTCCCCTTTCTAATTCTGAAATATAGTGTTTTGTCCAATACACATCTCCTTTTTCATTTCACTGAGTTTGAAAGAAAAAAACTACCCAATAATTATACTAGTCATGTGTATTCCATTGAAATATAAAGGAAAGTAAACTTTGCTTATTTGATATCCTAAAGTTGAGAAAGATTCCTTGAGCTGGAAATGGATACTGCCTATCCCAGTGGAGCTTGGTTCATATGCAGACTCACAAATATTCATTGAATTCTAAAACCAGCAAAGGAAGGTCTTTCACACAACAGAACTTGTGTCTAATTCCTCACTTAGCTCTTCTTCTGTGAGCAGAAGCATTTTCCCATTGTAAAATTAGGTGATGAATATTCCTTCCTTGCAGAAAGAATCTTTTTCTGAGGAAAAAAAATATTTTTGAAAAGTGTATGCCAAGTTACATAGAAACTGCTCTAATCCTTGCTCAGCAGCCATGGTTAGCCATCAAACTTAACATATCATTAAAGGGAGAGTAACTTGCAGGTCCTATTCAAAGCTGTGTAAGTTTTCCCCTGCCATTTCGCTGTGTAATATGCCTTTAATTAAAACTGCCTATCTAAAAAATATTAACATTCCACTCATTTCCCCCCAAAGTAGATAGTTTCTCCCTGAACTTCCAAGGTTGAGAGATGCTTGGAGCAGGCTCTCCTTTTTTGGACCACTTTGTGGAGAACTCAGACCTTCCAAATAGATCTCAGTGCCAGTAAGAGTCAACCATTAGTGCAGATAGACACTTCCAATTTAAAAAAATTACTTTGTTAAAAAGAGGCCAAACCTAAACAAACAAACAAACAAACAAAAACCCCAAAACCTTCTCCCCAAAAAACCCCAAAAAACCAAACCAAAACCAACCCCCCCCAAAACCAGAAAAACAATCCACCCAATTGTTAAGAAAATTACTTGAAATTTTTGTCTTTCTCCATTACCAGATTTCAGCTAGAGGGGAGGAAAGTTCTGAAAGTTGAGGAATATTGCCTGGTCAACTATATAGATTGTAACAATAATACCTACTACAAGAGAAAGACAAATCCAGTAATGAGAAATATTTCAGCCATGCGAAATTTCCTATCATAAATCACTGGAATACATGACTCTTCCTACATCATTTCTGCCCAACCTATTTGGAGATTGTCCCAGTACACACTCTGCCAGCTCACAAAGGGGAGCTGCAAACATATTCACAGTTTCCTCTAACTGGCATCTTTCAGTCCCACCTTTCCCCTCAGCTTCATCAGACAGCTCAAACATCTCATTTAAAGCAAAAGCCCCACTCCGCCTCCACGCGATTATTAACCACACTTATTTTTGCGCCAACTCTTTCCCTTGCACTCCCACTGAGCCTTTTGCTGGATGTGACAGCCGAAGCTGACCCATCTCTTCCCAGTGCCTCCCAGGTTCAGGACACACCAGCTCACTCCCACGTGGCTCATTTCCTCCCACATCTCGGTTTCAGCACCTCCCACTGACCTCTGCAGGAGAGTAAGAAGCCTTGACTATATATAGTAAGGCACTGAAACATTTCTCGCATAATCTGTGTGGGCAGAAGGTGGGAGAAGAGAACATTGAGAATTGCAGCCTGCTTGGAAGGGAGCACATTCGGACTGCCTCAAAAAAAGTTGCTCTTCCAAAACATCAAGAGTTTTAGTATAAATACTTTGGAATATACAATCATGTACTGTAAACCTGTAAACTTGAACCATTACGTATCTCTGACTTGTCTTTTAATTATGGACACAATTTTTTAATATCTCTATAGGGAAATAGTAGTTGTAACAAAAACTACATATTACTCTAAATTTGATCTTAAACATCAATTACTGTAAGTGTCATAGAATTCATGCCAATTCTCACTGTACCGTTCAACTTCAGACTTTACTGAGAAACTGTTTTCCTTCTGAGGAACTGACAGAAAAATCCAAAACAACCAGCCAAAAAAAACCCACCACAAAGTAAAAGCTTTTAATAACAGATCTCAAAATTTGAAATTTTTCATCTGTCCTGTATTTCCTTTTTAGCCATTCTCTCTCACCTACTCCTTGCAGTAAATATTCACCAGAAATGAACAATTCACATAAATAATTATAATTCTTAAAAATTCAGCAACAGGAATTCACATTCTTTTCCTTTTTTTAAACTACTTTCTCCCAAATTATTTTTTCATTTTGTAAATCCTCCAGCTGCCCTGGAAACGGCCTTGGCTAACAGACACTACTCCTAAATTGCCCGTCTCATACATCACATGTTTGTCAAAAAAAAGATTGCAGTGGCTGCTTGCAGCACCTTGCAGGTGTATGTGACAGTGCTGGAGTTAGTTTGTCACCCTTAACTAATGTGGTGACATTGGTAATTTGGGCAGTGATGGCTTTGTCAGCTCAAAAACACTGCCATTGAAACAGAGTTCTGCACTAACTTGGCTGAGTCTTTTCCCACCTAAGAGTCTTCCTCTCTGCATTGCACATGGATCTTTAAGCCCCCTACTTCATCCATACACATTTATGCAAGGGGACACTGAGGAATAAGGAGCCTTAGGCTTGGATTCTGAGAGTACCCAACCACTGGCCCTATGTATCTTGAGACTATGCCTTTGCCTCCGAATTCAACTCTTTCCTGAAAGCAAAAACGTGTATATAGAGTGTCCTGCAGACCAGAGGCATTCAGGCACAGACTTTCTCAGGAACACAGACACACTCTGGGTATGAGAACGAGCACCTTGGCAGCATCACCTCAGTGAGCCGTGTGACAAAGATGAGCTAACACATAGGTTATGAAGGCTCATTCTTTTAAATCCAACCCTTCCACTATTGACTGCAATAACATTCTGGTCTCTTTAGGGAATGAATGCAGGGTATAAAATATCACTCTGGGTCAAAAATAAACTTTTTAAAGAAATAAAAATAAAAAAAATCTAATCAGAAATCATGATCAGCTATCCTCTTATAAGCTGATCTTATCAGGGTTGAGTCACACCAAGTATAAACTAATCTCCAGGAAACAAGCACCCCCTATAGTGTTGCTCTGAAAATTCTTTGCAGACACCTATTTTTTGCCTCTGAAAGTGTCACACAGAGACAATGTGAAGCAGTAAGGAAAGCAAAAACAACAGTGAGGCATCAGCCAAAGTGATGATCTGAATTACCACCACATTAATCTTCAAACAGATATTCCTCCAACAAGATAAAATTTGCTTGGGTTCTCCATCAATCCTTTGATTCTGTTTGTGCAGCACAGGTGGAGCCATAAGAACTCTCTCTCCCATTTTCTACTCAGAGAATTCCCCTCCTTGTGGGGATCCTCCACAGCTGGGAAGTGAGTAGCAACTTTTCCTGTTTCTACAGTAGCTTTAATACCTCCAGCACTGGATTGAATTCTACAAGGCATAGTGGGAAATTATAGACCAGAGAGGTGGGGAGGAAGCATCTTTAGGAGGAAGCAGAAGCAGAAGCTTTTCAAGGGATGAGAAATGAAAAGGCCAGGTAGCAGATCACTAGAGGAGAAAATACACCCTATCTTTAGCTCTTTAGATGATAAAAACAAAGTTCAGAAGTCACGCAGCTGCAACTAACAGTTTTCAAGGCACAGACACATAAGAAAAAAAGAATTAAAAAACCTCAGGCTTTAGCTGATGTTCAGAGCTGTTTCTGGCAGCCAGCAGAATTAGAAGCACTGCAAGAACCTCACAGACTCACATATTTAAAGGGATATAACTGAAATTCTGCATGATGGGCAAAGAACATTGTAAATAAATAAATTTTCTACAAGAAGAGAAGACCAAGGGCACGGCGCAATAAACTCCATTATAGCCATACACCTGAGGAATTAGCTACCGGTCAGATTTGAAAATGAGTGCTTAATAATTTTTCTCAAAATAAATTATGGCAAGAGGATTATTATTACTCCCCTCCTGAAAAAAAGCCTAGATATTATCACTATGCTATAGATTTCAACTACATTCATATTTTTGTCTCTCCGAGTATGGAGAGGAGGGCTATGATTCCCCATTGTCTTGTCTCTTGTAAATCCCACGAACACCAAATGCAGAGGAGACTGAGTCCACCACTGTATCTGTATTACCAAATACTAGACTCTGAAACTCTTCCATTGGAGCCTGTCCTGTGCCTGTGTATTTCCTGTAGAGTCATGCAGCTCTGTAGTGTCATAAGGTTATACTACAGTTATATATCCTATACACACTCACGGGAGAGTATGCATTTTTTTTTCTTGGATTAAAATCCTTCTCCAATGAATTTGCTGTCCAAGTTTCTTCCAGTTTCAATGGAGATATTTTTTATGCAATATTTTGTTGTATTTCTCATTTCTAGCTATACAAGTCTTCAGAAATGTGCAATGCAGGCTAACTTTAATTCTTCAGTTGCAAGTCAGATTTTGGGGGCATGTGCAAAGAAAAGTCAATACACAAAACTAAGCTGCCTTTAGTGTTAAGCCTCACTAGATGTGTGAATTTGGGCAAATATCTGTTCTTTTGCCTTAGTTTCTCTAAAACTAAGGTTAGGCACTATTGTTGATAAGCCCTGTAAAAACAACAAGTAATTATTTTTATTGCTATATACTAATTAACCCTTCAGGGAACTGTAAGAAAAAGCATAAGATGTGGCCTAGCTTCTCATCTGCCAGCTGGACTGACTTGAGGCACTTTGGCAGGGCAGCACAGGAAAGCTTTGGGTTAGATTCACAGGAGGCACCAGGGCACACAATTCCAGCATGTATGTGCTACTGGTATCCTTTCCACTCAACACCAAACTCTAACCCTATTGATACTTTTGCTTCTTCCAGGCAAATCCCTGATCTTCAGGCACATCTTACAATTGCTAGAGTCCAGGTCCCTCTGAGCAACTATGCACTTCATTCCTGTCAATCCATGGTGGGATTCATATGACTTTATGTCAGCAGCTTTTAATATAGCCAGTCCTATGCAAAAGTACAAATGGCAGTAGTAGGCTCATTTTACACATTGAATAAATTAAATAAATTGCTCAGCTAAAATACAGAAAATGCAAGTTTAGATCTTACCCTGAGAGATGCAGAGCAAGCACTTTGAATCCATTGCCCAGGTCTGCTGAGAAGACAGTTTCCCTGTTTGTGATCTAGAGAAAGAATGAGAATAACATTTACAAACTGATCATTGCTCATGGTTTCCATACCTGCCTTACCATGGTCTAACTTACGAGAAGAGAAGGGATTTTATTAAACTCTTGAAGAAGGAGCATGGGATAGTTTCATCTGTTTCCATCTGGAGAGATTTGAGAAGGTTATATCAATACTAGTTTGATCTGGGTGCTGCTTTGGCACCCATTTCAGTAAATTCCCTAGTAAAAGACAGGTAGACTGCACGACGACTTCAAAATTACTGAAAAGTTATTTAATATGTGAGGAGGTGTGAAATCAGGACTAAGGCACAAGTGATGGAGACTCCCTAGCACTGCTTTTCAACTTGAATGCAGTCCAAAACTTCTAGGAACATTGTGTGTTCACTCAGTGCAGTATTTTTCTATATGACATCTCACATTACTGGAGCTGGAGTCAATCTGGATGTGTGTGGAAGCAACTGGAGGTTTGCAGTATGGGTGGCCATTTGCTGCATGGGGGCAATATCACTTCTGCTGGATAAAATCAGAGAGCAGTGCTGAATGCTACATTGTCTGGGATTGACTATCCAGGTACTAATGACTGCTTAACTGGCATTTCTTAGATTTTTAGGGCATTTGCTGTTAGGAAATCTGAACAAAATAAACTTTCAGTTAGCATGTTATTTTTTATGAAAAACGCCTCACAATTAAAGCCTTACCAAATAAATTGTTATAGACATTTACCAAATTCTTTGCAGGGACAATCTTTATCTCCTTGCTGCTGTGAAGAAATAAAAAAGGAAGAAAAATCTGGTTGTTCACCTCACCTTGCCTTAAAAAGCATGAAACAGCAGAAAGAATAACTTTGTACCTGTTTTTGACTGCCTTCTCACTGTCTTTATCAGTTCGTTTGACAACATTCAAAGTTTGATCAATCCCTTTCCTATCTCATCACACCACAAGAGAGCAAGCTTCTAGAACCAGAGGCGAACAAGCACGTCTCTTGTGACCAGTGATCAGATTTGCTCCTGAAAGTTGTCAATAGTTCCCAAAATGGGCTGATCAGCTTTGGCAAGTGTGGAACCATTTGCCTTCCCAAAAGCCATTTATTTCTGGCCATCCTTTGCTCATGACTGTGATGGCAATCCTATGTCACATGCTCTGGGATGACCTTGCTTGGGCAGGGAGGTTGGACCAGATGATCCAACAATCCATTCCATCCTGACCCATTCTATGAACTGTGATTGCTACTGATAGTAATGTATAAATTTTTGCTGGAGAAAAAGGATGGCACTTCTAGACAGTTTTGCATGCAGTTAGTAAATGAGTCAGCACCTTCTTGTAAAACAGTAGTAACTTCAAGTGTGCTGAATCACAGTTTCAAGGTACTCTAAGGTTCTCTTATCTGCACAGGCAACACATTTTCTGTTTGCTTCAGCAGGGAGGCTATTATTCTGAGACTGAAAAAAAAAGGGGTTGAGGTCTCATGTCTTATTCTGAGATCAGCATTAACTGTTTCAGTGCATTGCATCTGCATCTTCTCTTGAGAGTTTTAATATATGATGGTTAAGTGATGGCTAAAATCTTCCAGAGGTAAATGTACAGCCCACCCAAACTGCTAAGTCCATGCTGTCACAAGCTTTGTTAATGAGTGTGGGGAGGAAAAAAAGAAACTGTGAAATAGAAACAGAATGTTGAATATATATTAAAAAATCAGTAATTCTTTGAACATGAAGCATTATTTCTTCTGGAATGAAACTTCCCATTCTTCAGATGTTCCACTCCTGCAAAACCCAGCCCCTTCTATGCCACCTTGACCTTCCCATGTGTCTCTCTGTCAGTCTCCCCTCCTCTTCCTCTCTTCCCACATCCTTTGCACGCTTAGCTGACAAAGAGGCAGTGTACTCAGTGGCTGACTCTGGATGACACTTCTTGGCAGCCTGGCAATAAGCACAGGTTTCCTGGTCACCTGCCCTCTGCCATTAGTTGAGGCACAGGTCAACCTCTGTTTTCTCTCAGTTCCAACTCTTTTCTACATACAGGTATGAATTCCCTAAAATGTCTGTTAGGAACTTATTCTATCTTGTGATCCCTACAACACATCCACTTTAGCTGAAAGTCACAAACCAGTTTGCCTACTGCCTAAGATGTTGTAGGAGTACAGCCCCATAACCCTCATTTTCTTAAGGAGGAGGCCAAGAATAAAGGAAGATTGACTATGAACTCACTGCAATGAGGAACATGGTAAACTAAGGTACTAGAAATAGGAGATTAAAGTTCAGGAAATGTGTTAATCTTACATTGGCTAAACCTGCACTTCACAGTCTCTCATAATTTCCCCGATTTTCCTGACGAGATAGGGGCAGCATCACTCCACAGGAACCAAAAGCAATAAGTGCTTGGGCTGGACTTTTCCTCCTTCTCTACAAACTGTCCTGTTCCAGATGAAAACAAATTCAGGTTTTTTTCACTCTATGGTGGAACTTCATTATATCACAATTTGTCCTCTATGAGCCAAACCCTCTTTGTGTTGTAACCACTGGCAGGAGTGACTTCGCTGGGAGAAAGATATCCATGCTGCCAAGTGAGTTCAGAGTTGGGGCTGTGAAGTTGTTCTCAACACCAGGGCTCATTTCCAAACTCGTGAAATCAATCCCATGCAATTTTCCCACAAGCTCATGTGTGGAAAGCACAAACCTATTTCCCTATAGAGGTAAAAGCATGCAATCACCCTATCTACTTTAAAGATATAATAAAGTCTGCACTTTAGCATTCATTCTATAGTCCAGTGCTTTGGCATTAAACATTTTGTTGTTTGCTTTTTACTCAGGGATTACTTTGGTAAAATCTTTCCTTCATATCCTCAGAGGAAATCAGAATAAACGATTGCCAAATGCCACATTTCCCATTGGGAAACAGCATTCTCAGTCATTTGAACACTTGGTGTACCACTGAACAGCAAGGCTGTGCTGCAGATAGTATTTATAGTACATTTTATGAGACCAAAAGTTGTCAGTTAAACCACTAGAAACTAATAAGTGAGCCTAGTGTCATTTGAGTTGTCAACAGGATATAAGCTGATGTAAGAGGAACACCTACATTTTTTAGGCTTCTTTTCACAAATAAATGTACTGTTGATGGTCATGCTTGACTTTGTAGGAATGTTTTGAGTAAGGAATATAGTAATTTCCTCCATTGCAGCAGTAATGATCATCAGACCACTAAAAGACACTCACTCTATAGGCATGCCTAATTCTAGAATGCGATCTTGCTGGGAAACCTCTGTTTTATGGTAAGAATTCTCTCAATTCTCATAGCAATAGAAGAATCACAACACAGAAAACTGTTTCTATGATGGAAAGGGTGAATGCTAAAGCACACAGAAGAGGGAAATATTATTTCATTTAAAAAACAGAAATCTCCTCTGAACTAACTCACATTTTTAAATACATTAAAGCAAATGCTATTGTCCAAAGTGTTGTGAAATTGCTATTGTGTATATGCATATATACACACATACACACACACACATATATATATAATACACATAGATGTATAACGATAGCAAAGCCTTCTCTCAATAAATTAAATCAATTTCTTAATCAGTGAGGTTCCATTTGTTATCCCTTCACCCCTCCCCAAATCATTTGCTGTGAAAGAAACTACTTTACTCAGCTCCTTTGAAAAGGTAGGTAAGTGTCCAGAGGCAGAGTTTCTCATCACCCTGCTATCAAAAATACAGAGTGCCAAGAAACTATGGATGAAATATAATTTCACAGGGTTTGAATCTGCCAGTTTCAGATCAAGTACTCTAAGAATAGATATGAATCTACTTCTTTGTTGATTCTACTTCTGGTTATCATTAATACTTATCCGCATGATCAAAGAAAATCAAACTGATTACAAATCCCTAGGACAAAATGCAGTTCAGTCAGTTCCCGTAAGCTGAAAAATCTCAAATTTTCACTGACAGAACAGCCTGACACTCTTGTAAGTTAAAGTTTTGAAAGTTTAACACCAACACTTAAGTGTACTTCATCCCATCCTAGAATTACCAGATAATGTGCAGATGGCATCCCAGAAATGTAAATTACTATCTGCTCAGAGAACATGTGCTTTTAAACAAAGGCAGAGACTTCCCTGAAAAGGGAGGCTAAGGAACTTGCCTGTGCACACACTTATCAAGAAGAAATCTGTGCCGCGTTCTTTTCAGTTTGGAATAGGAAGTATATGTGAAAAATATGGTGGGAAAGATTTTTCCAGAAATATATCAGCCTGTTTGAAAAAAGGAAGTAGTGAGACTCTCAATAAGTAGCAGAATTTTAATGGTTTCTGCTATTAAAATTTAGATAGGGTTCTGATAAATTTTGATAGGGTTCCGGTGAGCCTTTTAGCTATGCCTTTCCTCATTAATTGTCTCTTCTTTAACAGAGAGAAAACACTGCACTGTTCAGTATGAGCTCTGAACTTATGTCAAGTTGATCTTAAAAAGACAGGCAGTTTGAAGAAACTTGTGTTTAAAGCTAGGAAGGACAAGTTAATTGTCAAGAGCATCTATCTGCCTATAATTTGCCAAAACAAAACACACTGACAAAAAAGAAAGCCAAATCTCAGAGATGAAACAGAAATTTTAGATTTCTTCCGCACAGGACTTGAGATAATAAAGAAAATAATAAAAAGAAAACACAAAGAGTACACTTCTTTTGGATATAGCAATGTTTCCAGCACAGCTCATATTTTGCAGTGGTTTTTATCAGATCATGTGAGAGTATGGCTGGGAGCAACAGCTGACATTAAGTCAGAATTGCTGGTAGGCTGGAGCCCCTGTAATAACCCACGGGTCCTGTTTGCCTTTGCATATGGAGAGAGAGCTCTCTAGCATAGACTGACTTAGCCAAGACAGCTTCAGGCTGGCAGTGCTGCAATTACAGCAGAGATCCCAGCACAGGCTCACTCTGGCTGCCCCTGGGGCTCCAGGCAGATCCAGCTCACAGCGACTGAGGACTGACGTTTGGCTGACTTGGCTACAGTGACGCTGGGTACTTGAGCTCAAGGCAGAGCTGGAGCTGTGGTCATGAACATCATGCCCCAGTCCATACAACTCACTCTGGGCTCGACTGATTCTGCTGGTAGGGAGAATCTTCTTTATAAGGCACACCTCTGGTCATGGCCCCTCTTTCAGCACAACAGAGCTACTACACTGGCTTCAATTCAACCTAGGCCTCCTCTGATGTGAAGGGAACTGTTGAGATGCAGGCTTTCTTTGGCAGAGGGTATGCAGGGATGCAAACTCGATTTCATGTGATCCTTTCCTGCATCCCATGTTAAGGCAAGGTGCTTGTTGAAACACCTTTATGGGAAGCCCTCTTTAGAAGTTTAGATCAGCTGTGAAGCTGGGTTGCCCTGGACTTTTGTGCTTGGCATAAAATATGTAATTTTTTCACAGGCAAATCCACACAATTAGTTATCACTAAATATATTTTTTTTCTTGTCCTTTTATATTTCTTGGATTATCTTTGCCATAAAATGAAACACAGATGCCTTTATGCTAGTCATCTTGAAACTAGAAATGCTCATTACTACACACAAATGACTGATATTTAAAACTGTGTGCTATTCCTCATTGCGTACCAAACTAGAATTAGTCACTGTCTGGAACATTTATGCTATATCCATGGTCTAGTTCCTGCTTGAAAGCACGCAGCAGAAATCAGGATCACTCCAAAAACTACCTGATAGCAGAAAGTACCTCTGTTCCAAGATGAAAAATTAGGATATACAGGCAGAAAGCTACAATTGTAGAACATGTTCCCCTTGTTACCTAGCTGAGCTCACCGCTCTGACTGAGGCTCTGACTGAGGCACTCAAATCCTTACACCGTGCATGGACAGAAGTCTGTGCATAACACAGTATCCCACAAGAATTGCTGTCTGTCTGGAGTACACAAAAACTGCCAAGGAAGAGAGTACAGCTGCAGACCCAGCTAGGAGAGCAGGAGGCATTTTCCCTGCAAGGAGAAACCTGTCCCCTTGCCCCAAAAACACACTACAGAGATGTGGACCAGGAATTTGAGACAAGGACCTTGTCAGAAGGAGTGCAACCTCACTTGGAACTAAATGCTTACAGGGTTTTTCTGAGTGCAAGTTTTTTTTCATCTTTGAGGTCTTACAGAATAACAGAATGGGTGAGGGAGAAGAACCACAGTGAGTCATCCTGTCCAACCTCCCTCCTCAAGCAGGGTGATCCTACAGCACATTTCACAAGATTGCATCCAGACAGTTCTCAAATATCTCCAGATACACAACTCAAACCTCCTTCTCAGGAGAAAGTCCCTTGCTGGTCAGACACAGGTCAATTTGTATATAAACCAGTCTTAATTCCATGTTCTATTTTTAATGGGTTAGGGAAATACTTGTGGGTCAAAAGATGTCTCCCAAACTTGGAGCCTCTGCTTCCAAACTGGATAGAAATATCAGTGGCTACTAAATATTAAATGTCTAAATATACATCTACTAGATCTTCTCTTATCAAGCTCTAAAATATCCACTTGATTTCACTGCAGAAATATTTTCATATGCTATTAGACATCTTCAAACTGAAGACTATGATGATTCATTTTTATTTCTTCACTTGCAGGAAACTTCTTTGAAATTACAGCAGATAATCACTGGTATTTCACATTGCTGCTGTAAGCAGAAGAAAGTGAATCTAAGTGTGAGTGAATTGTCATTTAAAAGGTAAGTAGTAGCAGAAATAGAAAGCAAAGCGGATTTCAGTAATTTTTAAAAATATTTTCCTTTCTTTGGTTACAAGGATGGATTTACTTTAAAAATAACAAATTTTCAATGGAATAAGTATCTTAAGCAGTTGTCTATCTCCTTTCTAGCATCTAGCTACAAATCCACTAGTTTGATTCTTTTTTCACTTACTTGCACAGCTTGCAGCAGACTGAATGCTCCAGGGATTTCACTGCCTGAATTCTGTGACTTTAGTGAGAAACCAGCTCAGCAGTCTTCTTTATCAATTGGTATCATAGTGTGATTTTATACCTTTGGCTCTGTTTTCAGTGCAGACATGGTTCAAGTACACAATCTATCTGCCAGCAAAACGGCCTGTTCCAAGCCCACAGAAGTCAGGAACAGCCTTTCTGTTGGTTGGCCACATCACAATTAAATAAAGTTCTAACACAAAGAAATCAGAATATTTAATGGCATGTAAGAATGCTAAATTAAGACAGATATTTCTAGAGGAGGATTTTTTTGTTGTCATTTTAACGTCATGTCTTTGGAAGAAGAGGCCAGGCTTTAGGCCACAGCATTATAAGTCTACCTTACATCCAAGTAAGTGATGCATTAGTCACACCATTTATCTGAACAATTATTATTCCTAACTACACTACACACCTGAAAGAAAGCTCAGCTCCTTATAGACTTCCATAAAAAGAATAAAAGAACACCTAAAAATAGCAAGGTAGTACTCAACCTACTGCTCCTTCTAGCTGCCAGAGTTCAGAACACATGCAAGTTACTCCAGATGTTCACACCAAACAGTATGGTTGTTGCTGGGGCAGATGCATTCTCTTCCAGTTTTAGTCCTCATATATATGATATCCTTTTCCTCCACCTCTTGAAGCTAATGTCCAAAGCAGAAACAAAAACCAAAACTCAAAACCAGTTCCCGTGTTTAACTTCTTAGCATTTCAGACAGCTTAGTGAGGTTGGGGCTGTTCTCTTATTCTTTTTCTCTTTTAGTTTGGGGAATGTGGGGATGGACAAAACACTCAAAATTTTCAGTAGAGCTGTCACTAGATAATGTGTAAGGGTTTTTCAGGTGGTCAGTTTTTCTTGACTCTGCAATCACTGGTTATAAATGAATTCAGTAGTAGCTACATTTCTCCATAGATTCTCTTGGTTTTCTGCAAACTCAAGATCATCTGCTCATAAAGCCATGGGAATTTTGCCTTTGCCCTTAGTAGAAAGGAACTTTTACATAATATGCCTATACACCTATCTTTTCCTAGCTGTTTACACACCCAGACACTCGCTTCTTTTCTTTGACAAAGTGATATTTGTGGTCTGCCCATTAACTCACATTCACGTCTACATCCCTCCCTTTTACCTTCCTGCTGTCACCAGTCATTTTACCCTCATCGCCACTTCTCCCAGTCATTGTATTTTCCAGCCACATCTCCCTCTTAAAGTTGTGAAGGTTGACCACTTTAGTTGCGCTCTTTCTCTCACTGTCAGCATATTCATTTCCTGCACTTCCCCAAACCTTGATCATCCCTTACTGCTTCAATGGTATGGTGTGGAAGAGGTTTTACAGCAACTTCTGTGAGCCAGAGAGACGTTTAATAAGAGGATCCATGTTTACCCCTGAAAGAATTTTCTACAAAAGTTGTTAACATAGAAACCAAGAAAGAAAGAAGGATAAATAAGAGAAACCTGCAACTGTCTGTTCTAATCAGCACTTTGTTTGTCTTTTGTGACCAATGAGTAAAGTGTAAACTTATGAGTTTTGTAAGAATTTATAAAAAGCATGCACGGTATAACAAAAACGGTTTGAAGCCTTCTGAAAATGGAGTGTGTTGCTTTGTATTGTCTCCATCTCAACCATGACAGTATGGCAAGGAAAGGCTTGTCAACCTGGCTGTGGTGATAATGCCATGAAGGAAAGCAGCAATATGTCCCAGTCTTGAGCTTTCCCAGCGCTCGGGAAAGCTTCCTTCCCTCAGGCCGCCCTGCAGCCTCATTGAGGCCACCCCCCTCCCTGACGTCCTTCTCTCCAGCACAGTCAAAATAGCTGGAAAAGAGACTATCTAGCCATTTGGCAGCCCTTCTTATGTACACATTTACTGGGAAAAGCAACTAACAGAAAGTCTAAAGTGATGAAGTTAAGCACATCTGTAATTATTCACAGAACAAGGCCCAGCGACTGCTGCCCCTCTGGAAAATGGCGGTGCTGCCCGACACTTCCTGGTCAAGACTACTGTGGGAGGCTCCAGGGAACAAACTTGGTTCACAGCCAAAGAGAAAAACTCAACCCACCCTCTACTATATTAAACATCCTCAGCTATAATAAAACATAATTATTAAATCAAACTCGTTTACTTAATGACAAGAAAACCAGAATCGAAATGAGTCTCACTCGGAGAAAGCCTTAAGGAAGAATCCGTTACAAGGCAATATTTTTTAAGACTAACTTAATAGAAACTTTCAAGCAAGCTTTCCACAAGCCCTTACTTTAAAAAACCACCAAACCAAAACAATTTAAAGCATGTACCTTTGTGCAGCTGGGAGAGCCGTGCTGCTCGGGTCGGAGCCTGTGGCCCGCTGCCTTCCGGAGTCACCGCACCTCAGCAGGGACAGCCGGGGCTCCCCTGCTGCCCCACAGGGCACGGTCACCGAGGGCCTGATGGTGGTCGGGCTGTCCGGGTGCCTACAGTGGGGCCCTGGCCTGCAGGGGCAGGGATGGGCAAAGCCCATAAAGAGCCATCAGTGCTCTGACATTGTTTTACAGGAACTCGCTGAGGAGGGAAAAGATTTATCAGCACAGGGTTGGTCACCGCTGCAAAATGGCTGCCCCCCAGGAGAGCAGAGAGCCCAGGGAAGGCCTCAGCGCCCAGTCAGGCGCTGGCCCAGAGGTGGTGACATGGCTCTGTCATGTCCTAGAGCATATTTGTTGTCTCCTTATAAAGAAGCAAGATGAGATGCTGTCTGCCCTTCTCTCCTGAGTGGGAGATAACTCTCTTGAAGTTTCCAAAGCTACATTTAAACTCGATTTTCCATGCAAAACAGTGCTCCCTTCAGACATGTCCATGGCTGCCCACAGTGTGCAGTGACAGACTCAGTCACATGCAGCTCTAGCCAAAGAGTATCCTGGAACATATGTTTTTATTTTGTGGGAATGTTTTGTGAACTATATCCTGATGTCTTCTAAATACCTCAGGTCTTCAAAGACCTGAGAGGTGAAGCTCAGATCTCCCAGGGAAATACCTGGTGGTCTGTTCCCCGCTCTGCACAGGTATAGGGGTTGTCATCTTTCCTTCTCTGACTAAAAATAGTGACATCAAACTGTTCATTCGTAAGAAAAACAAAAATAAATATAAAGGAAGAAAAAAATGACAAGACCATCTACCAGTTTAAAAAATGGTCTCTGACGATGTTTCAATGGAAGTTAGGGTTTTTGCTAAATGCCAAAAGGATACAGCATATCCTGCTACATGCTCTCATTAATAAGCTAGTCTATGACAGAAGTGTACCCCCCTACATGTCTCTGTCAATGTTGTGCAATAATTTCCACTCTAGCCTACTTTGCTCAGTCACCCACCTAAATGGCTTGTGCAAATTTTACCCTGCAGGGTAAAAATTTCCATGCCTGACCTCTGCATGAAGCAACATTTTTTTGGAATTGTGAGGTAAAGCTGTCTTCTGAGAATAAGAGAAAAGGCAAACACATTTCTCTGTATAAAAACAAACAAACAAACAAACCTCATCCCAAAACAGAAAAAAAAAAGAAATTTCGCTGCTTTTTCACAGCTCTGGGGATGATGTAAAAAATCATTATACAAAGAGTCTTGTAAAAAAGCAGAATATTGCCTATGCCAAAGACCACTGGTTTGGACCTGACAGCACCATGCATCTGCATGCTACAGTAAACAGCTGAAATGTGGCTTTATAGGCTTTTGTATATATGTAGTGTACAAAGTACACACTTTTGACACAATGTATCCTTTTATATACATGTTTATACATACATATAATAAAAATGCGCATGACTATGTGTGCACTGTTGTCCATATAGATACTGTATATGCAAGTTTGCAAAGTACCTACTGCGAATCAGGTTTTGTGAGGGGAGGAGATGCAGTGCCAGGCACAGGTACAGCTGGGATGTCTGTCACGCACCAGTCGAGTTCCTGTCTAGACTGCTTAAGGTAGGCAATGGTTCAGAAAGTACTGTCAGGGTCACTGACTGAGGGCCCATTGAATTTTATAATTTTTCCTCTACTTATTTTGAAAGTTTTAGGGCTGTGTTTTCTTAAAGACTGCAAACACCTATGAAAGGAAGGCCTTGTGTTGGCACAGATGATAAATGTAGCTTCCCCAGCTGCTTATCTCCTCAGATGCCAAGGGCCCGCCTTAATCACAGGCAAGCCAAGCTCAGGCAAATATCTACCAGGCAAGATCTTTTCTTTCTTTTCTCAGAGGAAGGAATTTTTATACAAGATGGTGAATCTTCAGCAAGCTTCAGAAAAGGAAATAATTCCTTTTAAACTATTGTTTTTCTGTTTTAATTTTATAAGAAATTCTGTAGAAGGATTTTGCCAGCAGAAGCTTGATCATGGTTAAAAACTGAGAAAATATTTTACGTTGTAAGTGCATCTAATCTCTTGGAAAAGAAATTGTTCAAGACAGCATGCCAGTAGGCAACGTCTGCTATAGCTACTGCTGCTCCCTCTTACTTCCTTGCTGTCACCCTCAGGTAGGCCATGACCTGGAGAGATGTTGACTTCAGTGACATGCAGTCCCTTCAGAGTCATCATACCCGCTGTGCTTCTGGTGATATTGACTGGCTCTTCTCTGCATTCTGGGGCACTCTTATGAGCACAGTTCTTTCTAAAAACAACTAATTTGAAGACAGGACTGATGTCATTACTGACATTATGCTCTTTCCATTTTACATCGCCTATCTCTCGTAACTAAAAATGGCACAGTTTTACATTTAATTTTAGAAATAATACTGAGTCACATAATTCCCTCCTATTTGCAGTTTCTTAGCTTCTCTTCTGCAAATACAAAAAGCATGCCTTTGACAAAGCTGTTTCAAGAAAAGACAGACAGAATTTATTTTCAAGTAGATTATCTGAAGCACCAACAATTGGTCTTAGTCTATCCATACTAAAATAATTCTTTCTTTGGCTGTAGTGTCTTTTATTTAAATAACAAAGAATAAGAGAAAATGCTATCTAAGCAGAAGTTCTCTGTACCATGCCATCAGACCAAGGGTGGTTAGGAGCCCATGAGTTTTCTCCAGTTTCAGGAGGAAGGAATGATCTTATGTCGTGACTGTGCCCCTAGTAGGGTGTCAGTCAAGGTTCTGACCAGCATAATTCCTAGAACATCATGTGATGGGATCTTCCTACCTTTGGAGAGGGCTCTTCAACCCAGAATGAAAAGAGTATCATAAGAGAATATTTTAAATCACCATTAGCTCTGTTTGTTCAACAGTTGTGCACATGCTATTCAAATTCTATCGGCGGATCCGGCATCTTAAAAATATTTGTCACACACTCTTGACAGTTTTGTATTTTTGTTCTCTGACTGTACAACCTCATGACAAAATGAAACATAGAAAAGTTGTCTTAAAATATTTAGCAAAACTTAAACAAACAAGAAAAAAGAGCAGGCTTATAAAATTCCATTGCTCTAAATCTCTGGTTCAAGTATTACTAATATGGAAGTTTAGTGAACAAGCAAAACTTCTGGACTTCATATGAGAAGGATTTTCAAGATTAAAATAATTATTTTTTGAAAGACTCAACTATTTGGGCCTTCCAGGTTGTGCTTTGTGTGTTCTGCTTGCAAGGTACACATGGTGTGTGTTAGAAATTATGCTTTCTCATGAAGAGCAAACAGTTTAATAGAGATTAATTAAATTAATCTGATTATAAATCACATAAGTTTCAATTAAAGTAATCAAATGCCTCAAATTAAACATAAATTAATCACCTTGTTTAACTGGGATATCCACAACTCTTTCATGGTTCTATCATTTTGAAACATCATAAGCAATTTGCATTTGTGAATAGAACTAAAGAGCTTCCTGACCGCTGGAGTTGAGGTGGAATGGGCTGATAATAAAGTATCTATTAAAACATCATTGGAAAAAGCTCTATAGTTCATACATTGGCTCAGTTAGTCTCTATAGATTTTTTTTTATGCTGCTGCTGGAAGGCTGGTGTTGGAGAGGGAGAGAGAAAGAATGCAACCTTCTTTTCTGTACTTCATGGATCCTTAACCCTTATTTAAAGACGACTTTGGATTTTAGACCACATAACTGCTCTTGTAATTATATCAAACAGTTAAAAAAAAAGCTAGTTAATGATGTTCAACATAAGTAATCATGTTAAATAGTGAAATTTAATTTCTTAAAAACTTAAATCCTCATATCTTTTGGAATGCATTGTACTGTAGGATGTCTGAGTAAATTAAATTCTCCCCTGCACACTAAAACATCAATTTCCTTATGGTAATTATCTGCTAGATTGGATCTGTCAGTCGCAGGGAAGCATGCCTGACATTATACCCTTTTTACAAAAAATGATTACAAAAAATTAAGACGAATGAGTAAAATTAAGGCTGCGGCTGGTAAGCCTATATAAAGCTCTCATAGATCACTTTACATAAGCTACCATTGTACTGGATAGTAAGCTTTTAATGACTAGTTGCATAATGAGGTGAAGGCCATTAAAGAACAGCAGGGGTAACCGATCACAGAGATAAGAGCTAAAAATGATTTTCAGCCAACTAGAAGCAATTTATTATACACAAAAACACAGGTCTAAATGAAATGTCTGGATAGATGAGGAACTTTTGAAAATTGACAGGATTTCCTTCCTAGGAAAGTTTTACAAATATGATAGGAGCCTGTCTCTGTCATATTAGATTCTTTTTCTCTCCTATTCTGTGCTGCAGAATTGGGGTAGTGGGATGGTTTTTTTATTTTTAAAGACAGATGGACTGTAGTAATGCATTTCATTAGCCCACTTGAAAGGTAAATTAGTGTGAGGAGTAGCTGATATAAAGGAAATTCATAGCACTCTGCCAGCAAGTGTTATATGGAGGCAGGTTAGTTGTTGCAAGTCAACTGACACCCTGTCTGTGCTAAAAAAAACTCATCCATGCTACAGAACTGCCTCTAAGAAAGATTTAGGGTTGTAAAGTACCATATTGCTCTCAGAGCAGTGCAAAAATCAGTATATAAGTAAATTCTCTTATAATGAGCAGTCACTTGGGACCAAAAGAGAAAAAGAACCCAAATGCCTTGAAGGTAGCAGAAGGTTAAATTTAAGGTTAAATTCCCTCCTCTCATAGGGAAAGCCACATCCCTAATTTAAACATAAGGAAGGTGGGGAAGGGTGCCTAAAGAGAGGCAGGAATGGCAGGTGAAGGTGAAAACCTGAAGCTGGGCTGTTTGAAGCACTTGGTGTGTAGCCACTTTAAGCTAGACAGTGGGAGATACACACATTCATATCTATACATTAATATACACACACACAAATATGTGCATTAGAAGATTTACCATGTCTGTATAAAACCCTATTATTTATACTAGTATAGCCTTTACAACAGAAAAAAAAATCTTCACGATGTTTTTCTAATAAAAAATAATCTGGGAATAATCTTTCCTCCCCCCTTCTGATATCTCCTTTATGTGGTATGGAAGTTCATTAATCTCCTGCCTTAAAGGATTCAAGTAGGCTGGATAAACCATGAGATACCTGGAGACAGGGGAGATGGTACTGACAAACAGGGGTCTTGAGAGGAGGGCCGCAGAGATGGTTCTGGGGCTGGATCACATCATCTAAGGATTTGGGAATTGGGTTACTTTACCCCAAAGGAAAGGAGTCAGATGGGAGGGTGAGTAAGTTACAGAATAGACAATACCAGAGGTTTCTGTGAGGTTCAATGCCGAGTGACGGGAGGCAATGGTCACAAATAGGAATGAAGGCACTACAAGGAAAATAGTATCAAAAGGAGAGTTAGGAAGCATTGGAACTTGTGTTCAGAGAGGTTGTGGAGTCTCCATTCTTGGAGAATTTTCATAATCCAGCTGGGCAAGCCTGAGAAAAATGCTTTGTCTTTACCATTGGTCTTATTGTGAATTTGGAGTTTATACAGATGCTGCTCTTGAAGACAATATTTTTTATGATGCCATGATGGTTTTCTGGGGCTTATGGCCATTTTATTCCCATCATAGTTGTGAGTTCTATCCATATTTCTTCTCCCAAGGATATATCCTAATTCTCAGGGGACAGGCTGGTTGGAGAAACAGTTTTTTTATTGCTGTTCATTTCTGGAACTCCATCTGGCTTATGTATGTACATTATCAGGTAACTATGCAAGCTCTGAATAAAATTTCTGCCATTTTGTCTATATAAGCTAATTAAACACCACTGGAGACTGTTCCTAGCTATACTACAGCAGGACTAGCTGTACTATTAGATTTTTAGCCTGGTGTTCAGCATATTTTTGCTCCATGCTGAACAGCATTCTTCACATATCCAAAAATTTCTCAGACCTAAATTTCAAAATACACAGAAACTATCAGTTCTTATCTCTGACGCCTTTGTTTTGGAGTCTTGTCAACAATATGGATATTGGCTATTCCTTGACCCAAGTGCCATCAAATGGCTCTTGATGTATTTTTTTCCACCAGTATGGTCACATCCTCAGTGTTTAGGCAAATATCAGGCCAAAGGGGCAGCTTCAGGATTTACTGCCAGTTGTGCAGCTTGATGTATATTGTGAGGAGGAGGATTAACTTCATTTTTTTATTTGAATAATTAAATCCCATCTGATTTCTGGTTAAGGCATATAATGCCTTCCATGCACTGAATTTTTAGCCATTGGAAAGCTGCAGCCTGATTTACATAGCATTGATGCCATTGGACGCTGTCATTAAAGCTTTTCTTTTTAATCACTTGCATTTGTGTTGTGGCTTGCCTTCTACAAAATCTTCAGTAATTTCAATCATTTCTCCTTTATTCTTTAATTATTTTAAATGTAAATTAATTTGATCTACAGCCTGCTGGCTGTGTCATTATTTGAGATGCGTACATACTAGCATAGTTACTCTTTCAAACTGATAGTGGCTAATACAATTATATGCTTTTTTTCACTGATATCTGATCTGTTAATTAACTGGAAAATATTTTGATTGGGGTGACTGCTTACCCAAATTATTTAATTGTTCCATGCAAGGCTGTCAGAAAAAAAATGTAAATGAGCCTAGGAAGTTCTATGACATTTCACAGTAATAGCTCTTCAGGTTAGGGCTAGAATTAGACAGAGAAATAGCAAGAGCAACTTGGAGCCTGCAGGAAAATAAACTAGCTCACATTTTAATTTCAATTAAAAAAATAATAGGAGCACTTAGGTCTTGTCTATCCCTTTTCCTCCTTGATTTTCTTACTTTTTTACAAAGCAAGTCTCTCTTATCCCATATGAAAGGAGTGTGTGTAGCAAATGAAAATTAAGAGGACTGGGAGCACGATGTAGGTAAATTGGAAATTAGGTCTGCACCTGGTTAACTGGACAGTGCTTCTTTCTGATCTTAGGTAGTCTTTTTATCCTGAATTTATTTGCTGTCACTGGTGAACTGAACATGACAGAAAGCTGTAACAATTTTTTTTCAGCAGACAGCTTTATCTTTACTTCATGCAGAATACTCTGGCCATTCTTTCTTCAAAACCAAAAAGGTCCTGTAAGAAACTTGGTACAGTTTTTGAGAAAATCTAATAATGATTTTTTAACCTAAAAGAAGTGGACTCACTGAACACTCAAGGGTTCTTGAAGGAAATTTATGGATTTAATAAATGTATTCTTACTTTACTGAATAACTGCAATATTTGAATGTTAGATTTCATACTTGCAACAAAACAGTTAACTAGCCTAGGTGATGTAGAGTGAGTGTTCTATGGGGTTTTTAGAGGTCATAAATATCAATAAGAAGGATTGATACACTACAGGATTCAGCAAGGTGTATGCTGTTCTAAAACTGAGAGCAAGCAACGAGCAGAGAGACATTAATAATTTATTCCAATTCTGAGAATGTTGGAGTTCATGACAAAATCCCAAGATAATAAGTGTACATGTAATTTACATATACAAATTTGTTTCATACAGGATGACAACAAGAGGCCATACAATTACTTTTATCTAAAGATGGAAGCTGATTATTGTCTTTTTAATGGCTGCAAATTGTCTGTGTATAAGACAGATACTGCCAGAGGCTTGCAGTATAAGCAGAAAGAGCATCTCTTATGACACTTCAGTGCTGAATTAGTGATGCTCCAAAGTTGCTCTTGCAGGCAAACAAAACTACTGGTCAGTGGAACATGGATGCCTAAAGGCCTTCAACTTTTAGGGCCTATATGTGATAAACTTACTAGAGATGCTCATTTCTAGACCAAGTAACAAGCACAGAGCAGCTGCAATGGTTTTGTCTCATTCCATAAGCAATTACACTTAGGCTGGCTTCCTATTCCTCTGAGAAGCCCCCGATGAAAGTCAAATTTTGTACATGAGGGATGGTTTGGGCACCTATTTCCCTTCTTAGTCTTTACAGACTATTTTCTAAGGCTGCTCTAGAGCTGGTGTTTTTCAGAGCAGATGTGAGGCACAGTCTTGACTTAGTACCATTAAATGTCACACACTGGTATTTGCACGAGAAGGGGTGTCCTCAATCCTTAGTGCAAAGCCAGCAGTTACATGTTCTAAGTGCAACTGCACATGGACGAGGCGATCCTCCAGCCATCCTGCCTCAGCACTCAGGTCGGTGTTTTGTGAGCAATCTCCTCCAGGAGAGGAGGCTTGATACATACTTTGCAGGGCTGCTTTGTATTCCTGCAAACTGCGGAAAACATGGAGTCCTTTTCTAAAGTGTAAGTCAGGCCTCTTAAACCCCACATTGCTGGAGTAGCAGAAAAGACAGCAAGGGTTAAGAGATGCTGAGACCCAAAACAAGGAGATTTTAGCCACTGATGAAGGGGAATACTACAATTAAACTTTTTTTCTCCTGTGCTTTGCCAGTCTTTGCCAAGTAAATCATACTTAGTTGCTCAGTTTCTGAAAGCCACACAAATTCTCTACTTGTTCATGATGGTTTTTCTAGTTTTAATTGCGCTTTATCAAATAAGATAAGCTTCCATCTACAGTAAAACAAACCAAAGTTTCCAGTTATTAAATGCTTTTGGTTTCTGACTTCTCTATAAGCACCTTATTTTCTCCAGTCATTTTCAAGATTTCAGGCTAAGATCACCACTGCCTCTTATATAATTTTTCTACCATGAAGTTGTTTATGTGTATTGTTTACCCAACAGACATTTCTCTTTCACTTGGTATATTCATTACTAAATAATTCTGTGAGAAGATACAGGCCACTGATTTTTTGCAATTTGCATCCCCATACTCTAAGCTATGTTGAAAGCAAAGCTTTTTGGTCCTCTTGCTTTGGAAGTACATTAATATTTCTATGACCTTTACTAGATGGCAGATGAGAAGCATTAGGAATAAAATCACAAACAAACCAAAGGAAACCAATTTTTTTAAATGCGTATTTCTGAAAGGAGCAAGAGGAAAAAGAATCTAGTCTAAAAAATATGAACTTTAGCTAGAGTTATGATAATTGCACTATTGTACCTATTTTCCCATATCAAAATGCTTCTTTATGATCAATCCACTCAGCATAATGCATAAATATATTTGAAAGGGTTTAGTAGCTATGCATACAAAATATATATAGATATTATTTAGAGATATTTAGAAAGAAATAGAATAGTTTAAGGCATGATTATTTACAGTGCACATCAAAGAGATCATATTAAAAGCATGGTCAATATACTAACAACTACTTTACACAAAACTACTTCAAATTAACTTCCAAAGCCTGCTAGTTCTAAAGAGAAATTCTGTGAAACAAGATGTAAATGCAGTGACTTGTGCATGGTATAAATCCTCTGCTTTAGAAGACTATACTTTCAGAAGGCTTTAGATGACTGTAGGAGGAAAACCAGCTAAATTCTACCCAGGAAACCATTTCTCTCACAGCAGCATTGTTTTTCAGTGGTTTTACTACACACCGGAAGCCAACTCTGTTCCTGTTCATCTAGCTGTCGATTTTTGGATCTGTTCTCAAAGGAACAGTTCCAAAAATCATTTCTAGTGACTTGAAATTTGACTGCTTTATGAACCCCACATACAGTTTAACACCACCTATGATTCAGCAAGGCATTTAACATCTGGAAACCAAAAGTTGCCCCATGAACTAAAGCATTTTCTCACTGGTTTCCACTTGAGGGAAAAGAGATTATTAAATAAAAACTTTCTTTCATAAGCTTTTTTTTTTTTTTTACTTTATATCATATGCTACACCATCAAGTGAAAGGATATTCCGGGCAGGAGAGGATGTGTGGGTTAATTCTCTTTAGTATTTGGGTAGTGTGGAAGTGTTATAAAATTATAAAATAGCAATAACCAGATTATGATACCATGAATCTCATGAATCTAGAAGAGTTCAGATTAAGTGAAGTGGTACTACTTACAGGATGGACATGATGGCAAGAATCCCCTTCTGTCTTTACTATCAAGAGCAATGCTATTTCATCCAGTAGAATTGGGCTAGATCTTATATTGAGTGTGTCACATACTTCTTTTTTAATTACTATTCCTGTTATTTTTTCTGTATGAAAATTTTCCCTCCTTGAGATTTCAGGGAATACTATATTTTAATTTTAGGGAAAAAATAGATGTTTTTATAATCATAAGAACTTCTTAATGGGAAAGAAATATTTGAAAACATTGTTATCATTGTTTTAGTACTTTATTTTTGAGGTATTTTTTATAGTTTGGATACAAGCATTTCCCTTGCACTTGGTCTTTAAGACCTAGAGATTTTTATTTTTTACTGAAATGTTCAGAGAGACTGAAAGTAACTAGAAACTAACTTTAAAAATACTTTTCCTCCTCACTGTTTAGTTATGGGTTTTTTTTTTCTTAGTAAATGTCCTCACCTTGACCTATCAATATAAAGAAGTGTAAAACATCCTTACATTTTTTTTACAATTTGGATTTCTCTAGAGGATTTCTAAGACACAACTTCCCCTCATTAGAGCCGGAAGTTCTGGCTCTTAATCAGTCCATAAAATCAGATGAAACTGTGCTGAGTTATCCAACTGAGAACCCACCCATTTTAAATATAGTTCCCATATTCATAGATTATTGTACATTAATTATGCCACATGTACAATGTTTTTATACATAAAACAACCAATCTGAACTTACTGAAGCGATAGCATCTGTTTTTGCAGTCAATGTTCTCAGCCCAGTGCTGGTTTAAAATGTAATCTGTTTTCATCAGCTGGTTTGAATGGAATTTAAGTTTCTGTTCAAGGTACAGCAGTGATACTGCACTTGCATTGCACAGACAGTTCCTACGTTTGTACCTAATGTCACATCACTCTTTGTACTGCACAACTGGGGGTCTGAAATATTTAATTGGAATCCTTCTCAAGCATAAAACAACACAGCCTTAGTAACCAGTAACAAATCTGCAAATATTTTTAAATGGTACATAATAATTTAATAGGACATAATAAGCCAATTTGCAAAGGAGGCTATATTTTCATCTAAAGTATTCGCTGGTTTGTATACATGTGTAGCTCCAAATGGAGAAGAACAAAAGGCAAAAGCGGGTTGCAACCTTCCTCCACCTCAACATATGCTATAATTTTGCACATGTACATGTTCTCTGTATATATTTTATGCATACAGAGGAAGTAATTAGATGAATGCATGTCTTTTAAAAATCTGGGACTGGTGATTTTTGCACAATGAAAATACAGAAGGCTGGAAGTGTAAAAGTTTCTGTGTAAGTCTGACATTTCAAGAACTGGTATCCTTCTGCCCCCCTTCTGGATAAACAACTTTCTACAATCTTATTAGGGGAAATGTTATACCCTAGTATCCTAGCTGTCATCTCAAATTCCCTAAGGGGTTGTATATCTTCTGTGACTGAGATTTGCCCAGCAGTGTCAGGGATTTGGATGCTTAGTTCCCATTATTGCTGCTGAGGATCTAATCCCTTTGTTAAGGGATGTTAGCTCCTTCTGCAGATTTTGCACCTTTTGGCTCTGTGGTTTATTCTCCCTACCTCTCAGTGTTTCCAACAAGTCTTCAGTCTACTCTTGAAAGGGTCTCTCACCATTGGTGCACTTTGTAATCTTTCAGTGAAAGCCCTTAAGTGGCTGCAAAAAAGCTACTTCTTACAAACGTTTTGACACATGTATCTACCTAAAGGCTTGGAGAAAAACAAGCCTCAGAGGTAATAGAGAAGGAATATCGATTATTCAGATGATACCACAGACCTCAAGAGAGAAAATTCTGAGCAATCTGCAAGGCTGTCTGAATTAGAATAACTATTTGCACTATTTTGGCCCCTGGGGCTCAGTAGAAGTTCCTGACTGACAAATTTGCATCTGATCTTCTCTTTCTCTGGCATGCTCCTTCCTCATGTTGCCTACATTGACATCAGAAAATAAACAGTATCAAGACAGATGCTTAAGTAGAGGTCCTCCATCTTCCATGTTTAGATTTTCCCTATTCAGATTAAGCATAAAAGAATTTAAGCATGGGTGTAAGGCATACATTCTTAGTTAGCCTCCAAACCAGGGAATATAACTTGGCTCCTTTTATTCACTACACACACAAAGCCAGTTAAAGGTTAAAATCTCATTCTGTGACATTTAACCATCTTTGCAAGGCACACTCAGAACAGCTTGAGAACTGCTGCTGCCCTGTAATGATTTCATAGTTAATAATACATTCACATACGTGTGTCCACATTTAGTGTCTCTGTGCATACACAAAATGTTCATGTCAATGTATGGAACAGCTACAGCATCATTTTCAGCCTTACTTAATGAGGCAATCTAGTACAGATGTCAAGTTTCAAGACTTTGAATTATGTCTCTTCTTGTTCTTAGTATGGTTTTAACTGTCAATGTTAGTAAGTCATAAATATGAGAATAATGCAATAAAGACTACCACAGACACCCACTTCTGTATTATTTTATTTTTGTTCTGCATTTAAAGTGTCTGCATATCTTCATACATTTCCTTCCTCCTCACTGTCAGACACTGAGGCTCTCAGTTATCTAGGTAAAAAGGACTGGCATTCTCTAAATCATAATAGTTTTTTATTCTGCTTTGAAAGAAATCTGAGGACCAACTGGAATTGAGAAAAAAGTCCTAGGTGCTTCTACTGAGTCAACTTCCATGTTTTGCAATGTATCTGCAGTCACATAAAGAGAGGGAAAAATGGAATTTTAAAACATGCTCTCATATTCCTAAACATTAGCTTTTTTTCTCTCACTGCTTTCTTCACAAACACTTATGCCCATTGGCCACAGAGAATATTAATAATTTGCAATATTCCATAGTGTTAGAATCAGCCCCCTAAAGATCAGTGGTGGTAAATCTTCCTGAAGATCTTCTCCAGCCTTTCTTGAACACAGACACACAGACAGGACTCATACAGAGACACAGACACTCACACACACAGTTGTTTTACAACTAATGTGCACAGGACATGTGCAGACCTGCCATGGCCATGACAAATGCCCTCAAGCACATAAGGCCCTGTGGTGCCTGAAGGTCATGCTGGAGATTTGGCTTTCAAGCCTTCTAAAAATACTTTGCTAGCACTGTCACTTCTGCATTAGATGCCCAGTTCTCATGGCTGACACAGAACTGATCGACATTTATGTTCACTCACTCTCCACATAAAAAACATGGTTTTGACCTAGAGATAACTTGAAATCTTCAAAGCAACTTGCTTAAAGCTGCTTCTCAATCCTCTCAATAATCAACAAAGATATTATCTCAATAATCAAACAAAATCCAACACAATCTTAGATTAATCATTGTGAAAGCAATGGGTTTCCAAGCAACCTGAGATGCAATTGGATTTGTATTTTCCAGGTAGCAATGGACACAAGAAAAAAACAACACATAGAGCATTCCTTCCTATGCAAAAGCTAAACAAATCTGCCAGAATTTAATTGCAGTAAGGGGACTTTAAAACATTATTTTCTGTCTTCACCTTGGGATTACCTGAAAATAAAAATAGATTAAAAATACATCAATAAAACTTGACATATAAAACCACTATTCATATTCAAAGATGAGAAAACCATATTTCTACTGTTTCATATCCTATACGGTCCTGTTGACTTCAGAACACTTGACACTGGTGTACAGGATTTTGCTGTACATCCTGTAGGAGCACTGTGCAATAGAAACTCCATGCAGAAATGGTTGCATGCTGCCTGTCTGTCTGATATTGCTGATACTTTTGACAGGAATACTTATTAGACCAGGTTAGCAGTACACAAGAGACTCCATTTGATACCTATAGTTGTCTTCAGGAAAAGGACCATATATTGTAGACAGCAGTTATAAAACATCCACCACATGCAATCACTTGATACTTCTTGAAAAAGTATTACAATCATTGCTTGAGAATGAGCAAAGAGACAAAGAAAGGGGCCACCTTTTTAAAAATGGTAAGGATCACATCCTAGATCAAAAGTACATGGGAGAAAATTGTCTGACCCCAAATTATGGGAATAATCTCTCTTCACCTCTGCACT
>NW_005054464.1:425164-428379 GCF_000277835.1 Geospiza fortis | reverse complement strand
CTTATAATTTATTTTATAAAGGGAAGGAATCAAATGTTAAGCATGTCTCTCTTATGGGTATCAGTAACTAATGTTGAGGGGAGATTCTCAGCATCCACCATAGCTCTATACAGAAGTTTTATGAAGGACTAGAATGTTCCATCTTTGTTCAGTGAACACTAAGGACTATGGTCCTAGTCCACAAGTAGGACCATACACCTATTACAATTTGCTATCAGGGATAATATCTCCTCAGGGAAATGTACCATATAGGTACATTTGCTCAGGCTAAGGGTGGCAAAACCTGCTCTGCAGCCTCTAGATGTGATTATGCTCTCTAGTTTATTCCTACACAACCTACTTCAAAAAGGTCAGGAGATTATGTTCTGATTCTGGAAAGTATCCATTAGCACAGAATGAGAACCCTGTTCTTGCTATACGTTAAAAGTTAAGAAAATTCCTCCACTGTGAACTACACCCACAGTAATATCTGTGTAAAGTAAAAGGAAGTGAGTGATGTGTTTTCTTCAGATCACAGTGGTGCCTGTCATTTTCACTCTTGAATTCTGGTACCCAAATAAAGTCTTTCAATGATCTTTGCTAAGATGCATTTGCCTTTTTTGTTTGTTTGTGACATTTACAAGCAATTTAGAGTGGAATGAGACTGCTTTGAGTTCAGCTTTATCATATTATGGGGACTCAGGACTTTGTTGCATCTTTCCATTCCCTGTCAACAGCAGCCCATAACTACAGATGACTGCCTATTTTCCAAGTATAACCACAAGAGAAAAAGAGCAGAGGTGACTGGATGGAGGGCAGCAGAAAAGTAAGTTAGGTCATTAACTGAAATGGTGAAACTCTTGACAAGGTGAAGTCTTTAAAAGCCACACAGCTCCGTAAATCTCCTTGAGCTTTTTCTGGATACTTTTCACTGACAGTGCTGAAAAAGTGTGATGTGCTGTGAACAGAATCCTAAGGCCAATTAAAAGTTTAATTGGAAGATAAATGTCTCAAGAAAACATGGAAACTTGGAAAAGTGAGCCCATATCCTAGATTACTACAGATATCAAGAAAGCAGAATCTAAAGCACAAAATCACAAAGGAGAGGAGAAAAAAATAGTTACTAAGCTATTAGGGAGAAAGGCTAAGTTAGTTCTTTGCCAGCATATGAAGCTTTTCATGCTAACAAAAGGAAAAGGATTTTTCAGTGCTTTTGAAGTGTCCAGATCTTTTGAAATCGACAAATTAGACATCTAAATACTTATATTGGCCCACAGGTTTAACCAGCCTTTTATGGAAGAGCAAGTGAGAATAAAGATTATTAATTTGCTTAGTGGGGCAGCCACGGTAGTGATGGGGAGCCATGATAATTTCACAATCACAGGGTCCCAGGCTAGGTCAGTGTGGTAGCAAGGTATGACTTTGCTTCTCACTGCCTTTTAAGTGAACGCACCCATTTTAACAACCATTTTTTCATAGCAAATACCTGTTTCTTAAGTCTGCCAGGATCAATTGAGAAACTCCATACAGTTTTCTTCTGGGAATTGATAACTTTTACATTCATGGGCCTGTTTGAACAAAACAAAGACATTTATTTAAAAAAAAACCAAAGACATTTATTTAAAAAAAAAAGTCATCTTCTCAACACATAATATACAATGTTCCAGAAAAATTCTAAAACCTCAAAAGGACTTCAGATGAGCATGACAATAATGTAGTGGGATTCAACTTTAACTGTTCTGTATTTTTTAAGTCAATAGAATATAATGTGTAACATTTAATTGTTCTTTAGCTAAATAAATGAAATTATGATTTTCCCAGTAATTTTCCTGAACAAGCTGAAAAATATACCTCATACCTACCCATGCATTCCTGCAATTACTGGTGGAGCTGTTGATGGAAGATTAGAATTTGCTGGGTGAGTTGCTGACCAATGAACCTTGCCAGAATATCCAGGAATATTTGGAGTGCTAAAGGAAACAGTTAAAAGGGGGATGGGACAGAGAAATGGTAAATTAAATGATTATAGGCTTGACTTATGACTTATAGATAAGTTCTAGAATGGATAGGTTTTATCAAAGATGGATGGGGTAAAATCTCTTAATAATAAAATGAGAAGTTCTTAGAATGTATAAACTGCCATAGATTCTTTAAAGCCAGGGAAACAACTTTATGATGATCTTGCTGATGATCTGGGCCAAAATCTCTGGTTAGACATGTTAAAGCTGAGCTCTTTAGAGAGTTCTTTTTTCTTCAATCTGCTTAGGTTAAGTCTCTGTATAATATTCATGATTAGAAGCAACATTTAATCACAAAGAAGAAATGAAATCACAGAGTTTGCATAGACCACAAAAAGCAAGGACATATGCTTTAAAAATGTGATACAGATTTAGCTCATATTTAGTTTCCAGCTTCAAATATGAAATTTACATAACAGATTTTAAGCCAACAGGTGTGATTTCTCATGGGCTAAAACATAAATGATTTCCCAAATTATTCTAAGGTTCTCTAAATTTCCCTTTAGAATTTATTAAGATGTAGTAGTAACAACATTGCTTAGACACCAACTTAAATTCTACTGCGAGTGAACCACTGAACTGAGACAGTATGCACCACATCTTGGAAAATGAAAGCCTTTTGTTAATTCTGATACTGTTTTAATGTGAAAATGAAAAGCAGAGACCCTTAAAGATGTGGAGTAAAAAACTCTACTTATCTGAAGCAGTACAAAGAAAATTTTGATAACAGTTGTTGCAAGATGAAGTAGAGATGGACAAAATTAAAGAAAAAATAGATAATATGAATTTAGATAATCCATGAGTATTAGAAATAAAACAATATAAAACCTCAATATAGTACCTTTTTTTGCAACTCAAAGTTTTTCAGAGAGTATCACTGATATTGTTCTGTATTGACATCTCAAAGTAGGACACTGTTGGATTATACAATTAAACATAGGACACACATGAAGTATGCATATACATCCAGACTGTCCATACACATGGAAGTAAAGGCTTACAACAAGCTGTTTCATCTGCTGAATCAACTAAATATTTGGGATTATACACCTCACCTCTGTTAGTCATTTGTGGGTCTTCACATCATATGACAGATAGCAGCGCTTCCTTTCAAACAATTTCTCAAGTATACTTCATTTTCCCGGAACTCTGTGTAAAAGCAAACAATTTCTTTAATTATTAAGTGCATAGAGTTACTAGTGTCATGCATGCATTACT